>NC_041393.1:604898060-604959406 GCF_002162155.2 Triticum dicoccoides | reverse complement strand
CCGCCATGAGGTCGAAAGAGTGGGGGCGGCTTGGATGGACTGACCTAGATAGACAATCTGCGTGAGAGAGTATAGAGTGTGTCGATCGAGGCCCGAACAGGGAGATATATCATTTGTGTGTGAAATAAAACGAGGTTAATTGAGACTCAGATAAAGAGAGCAAGATTGAGCGAGTGTGGCCCGCCATGCGGAAGAAAGAGTGAGACAGTCTTGAGGGACTGACCTAGATAGATAACGTGCGTGCGTGCGCATGAGAGGTTGGGGGGCTAGATAGGCAATGCATGTATCTAGCGCAAGAGGGTGGGAGGGAGAGGGAGAAAGAGAGCTCGGCATGGGGTGCAATGGGGGGTGTGTGAGGTAAATACATTTGGTAACAGAGTGAAAAAAGGGGGTTGTGTAGTTGAGAGAGTTAGAGATCGAAACATGGAGAGAAAGAATGAACGTGTGTTGGAAATCGATAGCTTCCTAAGGTGGTTAGGAGAGGAGTATTGACCGATACAGGAAGTATGTAGCGTGTGTGCCCGGGGGGCTAAAAACAACATTTGAATGTAGATAGTACAAGACTTAATATCCTTGTTTCAATTCGGTGTACATTGTAAGATTTGAACTGAGGACCATGCATATGGGTAATTATTTCGAATTCGTGCCATACTAGGTTTCGAAAAGTTGACATTGACTAAATTTGTTGTGCTATTTTGTAAGTCATATGTTTGAATCCATCCAAAAGTTTTCTCACTACCATGGTGTTCATCATATACATATGAATTTGTATTAAAAAAGTAGCGTCGATATAGTGAAATGCAAAATCCACGTTAGAATTGGAGATCGCTATGTGACACACACTCTAATTCAAATAACTAATTATGTGGCACACACTCTAATCCACGTTAGCGTGGATACCGTTTTGGTTTTTTTCAAACAACTCCTCATTAATTCATTTATAATATCTTGTTTCGAATGACTAATTATTTGCAAGGAAAATATGGGCATGGTAATACATACAGATTCGTTTGCAAATGAAAGAAGATCCATTTGCATTCTCAAATGTAGGCGCACCACGCAGACCAGGGTCGTGTCATGGTGATCACATGTGTCAGACGGACGCTTAGCACCCAGCCACCCACCCCCTCCCTCCCTCCCCCCCAAAGGACGACGAAAAAATAAGTTTGTGCTTCCATGTTTCGGATTGAAATATCTGGTGGCCCCAATTCCAGCCCTGCAAAATCTCTCTTCTCCACCATCCCCTTCCGCACCCACATTGCTCAAATCCCTAATTCGCTGCCAACCCAAGCAAAGTTTGAATCGCCCCTCGTCTCGTCTCTTTCCCCACCTCTGTGCCAGACGACGACGACAAAGATGACGGTCACGCTTCACCACCGCACCGGAGCTACCTCATCTAAGCCCTCGTCCACCGCAGTGGGTGGTCCACCGACAATGTCGGCCGCCGCAACCGACGTGCCTCACAGACACTGACTTCCACCGCATTAGGTGCGCTTCACCGACATCGTCTCCCACCTCACCGCGGCTATTTCACCGAGCACATCGTCGCACCTCCACCCCCCGAGGCCGTTGGGGCTTCACCAATGGTCTCGTCCACCGCATCATAGCGCTCTGCTACCACTCAAGATCTGCATCCGTGCGTGTCCAGCCAACTCCACCGCATCACCCTCAATGGCTCTGAAGTGACCCGCACTCTAGCTAGGCGAGCATTCCCAAACGCCGGCCCGAACTAGGTATCCACACATCACTCCCTTGTGTACTGTTCCGATGATGTTTGGATATCCTTTCACTGCTCTCTTAGCTTACACGCCTATGAAACTCTGACTTTAACTCTTGTTTCTTCTGGCGATATCATCTGAAACAAGCAAAACCATTTTTTAGCGAAGCATGACGGTGCTACGGGGTCTCGTACACATCCTGCACACCCGTATAACCTTGTAAGTATCTGTCCTCCGGTACAACAGCAAGGTCGATTCCTCTTATTTGATCAGCCATTCGCCGTGTCAAAAATGCAGAGGAGGGTGCAAGGAGCACAAGGCCAGCACATCCAAGCAAGTGGTAACATGGAATTTTACATGGAACATCCCAAGCGCAAGCAGAGCTGCAGTGAGCATGTACAACGAGCTAGCGTAATTCCCTGCATTTCATTTAATTCGTACTAGCATGTGTGTATGATTTGTGTACATTGGCGGATCCACGAATTCAAGTTACAGGGGCAAACATTTAACTTAAAAAATACGAAGGCACTTGCACTCCGAAAATCAACATAACTTGAGAAATGTGAAGCTACATGCACTTTGAAAACCAGCTAATGATCCAATGTAGTTCAGATTATAAACACTAAATGATGCAAGCAAGAAAAAACACAAAATGCAACATGGTGTACAAGGACTACAAATATGGTTTGTACCTGGTTGAATTATTTGTTCTCTGGCTGAAAATATCGAAGTTTAATTGCACCTATAACCAATGCACAAACTGCATATCAATATATCTATCCTGCACAAGTATGCCAATAGTTTCAAACAACATATTAGAAAAGTATTTATGCTACATTGTCATGATATGGGGACTTTCTGGTAGATGGCCTCGATGTTTCCTCAAGCCATGAAAATGCACTATAATTTGCTTGTCATCAATGCCTGCAAATCTCTATGTCTCTCTCAACATAGAAGATCATCATTAGACACTAAATTCTTCAATGGGAGCTTGCAAAATGCTTGTATTAGATACCTCATTAGACACTATATGTTCATCACCAGGAGCATGTAAAATGTTTGCATCAGATCCTCCATTAGCAGTCTGTTCATTAGACACTTCAGGCTCAAGAACAACATGAGCTTGTATGTTTGCAGTGGAAACTTGATTAGATACATCAGATTCAGTCAGTTCAGTATTGATTGGGGGAGTTATAAAATAAGCAGAAATTGGTTTCATTTTCTCATAGATTCCCTACATACAAGCAGTTTTACAACACCGTCAGGTTTAACTATTGGCCAGAAATTGAACAGTTGAATTAGATATAATTAGGGATGTGATGTACCTGCTCGTTGCGCATGCTACTCTTGCAAGCTGCGACTGTCCGTTTGCGCAAGCTCGATGCCAAGCACGTGATGCCGCCGCTGCCTCCCATGCAGGCTAAACCCAGGGTTGGATCTTCATCTTCTTGTCCTTCCGTTCACTTGAATCCCGGCGACCGCGCTCCAACAAGGGTGTGAGGAAGTGCTGTTTTGGTCTGTCCAGCAGCGGCTAGGTTAGGAGTGAACCAGACTGGAGGCTAGAGCGAACGAATTGGGAATTTTCCTGCCATCGATCGTTATGGGAGGCACTCGTTTGGGCCGCGAGCCTGCTATAGGGCCTGCCTTGCACTTATGTTATTGGCCCATCCAAATTGAAACATTTCTCTTCATTTTTTACATTGCCTGCTCATGCGTTGGGACGAACAAAACTAGCCTGGGCCAACCTGGACGACTCAAACTAGGTGCACACTTTCCAGCCACCTGAGGCGGCCGCCCATACCAGCCCCTATGGTGGTGTTGCCCCTTTTTGCGTGTATGATTGGGGTAGTGAAAAATATTCAAGTGGCGCTTTTGATTTACCCACATAATGGTTGAATTGCTTGTTTCTATGAACTGAGTTTGCTAGTAATGTGAAGGATGCCAGTCTTTTCATCCTATTGTAGATTGCTTAGATCTCGATATGCCAAATGTAATCGCATGAAATATACAGTAAAATCCAGTGTGATGTGTATGTCTAGAACTAGTCTGACTACATGTCCTCATATAACATATCAAGGACGCACCATCTTACCAGATTAACCATTTGACTTACCAATGCAGTGTGGGAAGAAAGAAGTATTGGGACTGCATATCCAAGCAATTGATGCCATGGACTCCTTCGTAGAACCTTGTAAGTGAAAAAGAAGTTGCAGTGTGCCTGTACGAAGAGCTAGCATAAGTTCAGTTACCTGCTTCTCGGAATTTTAGTTAGCCACTTATTGCAAAATTGTTCAATTACGTTGCTTGGCTTAATTTAGTTTGCTACTGATTACATAATGCCACAGCCTATTAATCCTATTATAGACTGTGCCTATCTATGTGTTTGATACTTACTATTAAGAATTACCTGTTTTCCTGAACTTAAGTAGCTACTTGTTTGTTTAAGTGATTTGATGCTGCAACAACGGGTTACAATGATGTTAATAACTACTTTTCAGCATCCAATTGAAACTTTTTAATTCCTTGTTTGTTTAACTGGTTTGTTGTTATAACTCCCAATTGAGATGTTTTGCTAACTTCAACTTTTTTGAATCCAATCAGAACTTTAATGGCAAAACAGGTTAGCCCAAGATCAAAGATCGAGGTCCCCATGGACATTGTATCATCCCACAGCAGTGGCACCGGCCCAATCATGCATTATGAATTGCCAACTGCTGATGCTCTAGAACCTAAACTAGTGGTAGAAAGAGATTCTACTTCTGCACTTAGAGATGAAGTTGACATGCTGAGGAAGCAAACAGCACAATCACAAGCAGTACTCAAGACGACCATTAAATATTTGGTGGATTTCAAAACGAAGCAAGCTGAGACTGGCCGCATTGTTAAGGTCCTGAAGGGAAAAAGGAAATTAAATTCCCACTTGGTAAATCATAGGTGAAATGTTCTTTCCATCATTGATAACCTTTGTGTTGTTTGTTCATGTAGTCAATCAAACCATTTGTTTTAGAGATCATGTAATATTTGTTTTTTGTTTTTTGGTTTGTAATTTTATTTGAGCACAAGTCTGTATTAATTGATAAGACTCGGAGACATTTCATTTTGATTGTTGTGCTAGACCTACAAATATGCTAATCAGGTTGAATGTGCATTCAGCAATAATAGTAGTATAGATGGACCATAAGTGGCACGCATCGGAAAGGGCCAAGATGTTGTAGTAGCTTGGCTAAAAAAAGGATGTTGTTGTAGCAAAAAAAGTACATCGGCCTGGCTTATGTATGTTAGTTGATATTATTGATCCATATACTCTATAAGTGCTTATATGTCTGTTAGTTCTGTACATTCTTGGTTGATTGACTCGGTATTTGAATCTTGATACATTGCTTGTGTACATATCTAAATGGGAGTACACATTATGCTGCGTGTGACATTTGAGTTGGACATGAAGTGTTCCAAATATTTGAATTCACCTTAAACTGGATTCTAGCTTCTGAATTTGAGTATCGGCATTTGTAAACCATATTCATATATGACAGTGGAATACATCTTTGCCGTGCTTTTGAAGATATATAAAAACACATAGAATGATTTATAAAGATTCATATAGGAATACAAAATGGATTCGAATTTAGTTGCGAGGGTAAACGTGGATGCTTATTGTCCCAAAATTCGAAAGAAGCGGCAAAATGTCCACTCCCACGTCGGCTGCCCGAAGCCAAGTGTTTGGGAGATGGAAATTAATGTCTACCCATTACACGGACAATCCATCGACCCGATTTCCGCTGCTCTAAATAGGGGTAGGTTAGCAACTTCAATTAGACGTGACACGACCGCCTCTGAGCCCATTCCGACACCATGGACGCCAAACATGAGCGCCAAAACACATTTGATTCAAGCACGTCCGAAAGACCACTGTTCTCCCTCCATTTCCCCATTCATACACGGTGGGCGGCAAAAGAAACTTGACTCGGCCAAATCGATGTAGGCAAATATTTTCAATAGGGGTAGTTTTGTAACTTCACTCAGACGTGACACAACCGCCCTACCTGTCAGCCCCGTTCATACACTGTAGGCGCCGATCATGGGCGCCAACCACCCTCTCCTCGCCCGAAATCGCTCTGGGCAAATATTGGCGAGATGCGAGATTACCGTCCTATCCCCAACCGACGAGATGTCCAAATTTTAAAGGGGGGCTAAGTTCGTAACTTTACCATATTTTAGACAGGCGCGTCCCAAAAACATGGTTCCGCGTACCTCTCCCTCCATTTTCTCATTCATACACCGTCCGTACTAGAACACCATCCCTACACCAGCCTCCTCCGTCCGCCAACCCATCCATCGCCGTCGTCCTCCACCCCATCCATCGCCGTCGTCCTCCACCCCATCCATCGCCACCGCCCTCCACCATGCCGGAGCGCCTACCAAGACCGTGTCATCCACTGCTAGAGACGGGCATTTATCATCCACGGCGACGGACCAAGAGCCTTGCATCGTGTCCTCTCGCTTCATCAGCACCGTCGTCCTCTTTGTCGGGGCCGCTCACATGATCTTCTCTTCCACCGCAATGGGACTTATCCCCCGATGCACCCGTCTACCATCGCAGATATGCTTCAACGCCACCGACAACCATCGCACCCCCGATGCCTACATGGCACCGCAAGAGAGGTGGTACTTCATATCTCCTCAACTTTTTGATCTCAACCAGAAAATAGATCATAACTTGGTTACTCTACTTTCTTTTCAGCTCTTAGAATTTAGTTCTTAGTTCGAAGCAAACAATGGATGCTAACTATCATTTCTTCGGTTTGCAGCTTCAAATCTCCTATGGCACAATCATAATACGATTTAATTGATCATGCTTAGGGTTTAATTGATCATGTTGGTTCCGTGGTGGTTTCTTTAATAGAAATCGGAGGGGAAACCCTCTTTTGCTAAAAAAATATGCTTAGAGTTTCCCCCTTTTATGATCACTGTATGATCAGAATACGTGCTTCGTGCATAATAGCACTGCTCCACCCATCAAGCTAAACAAGCTTAGTTGTTCAAATATGAATCTGATATTATTAAAACAGAGTCGTTTAACTGGTCAGCTAAATGTTCCTAAATTAGTTTCGAAAATGCATGTCTGCCGCTCGGGTGTGTATCTCTATAGGGTGCCCACGGTGGGCCGGCCCACCCTAGGATTTTGGGTCGTCCCAGGCCCCGATTCCCCTCTATTCTGTTGCGCGCTTCCGATCTCTACTCGCCCCCAGCCGCCTGCCTCGCCGGCGACTTGCCGTCCCCGGATGGCATGACTCTAGGAGGAGACGCCAGACTAACAGGAGGTCAAGAGCCGCTCGCCCAACAGTGTCATTGCTGCCTGGGTGCGCCGCCGTGCCTGCCTTCCCAGTCCGTTCAGGGCTCAAGCGTGCAACACCCACTAAGCCAACCTGATTTATCCTGAGATACGTCCTCAACACTCAGCAGCCACTCCTCATCACCCATTTTCTAATTGATTCATTACTCATTAGGTAGGACTATCATTAGGGTTTGTTGTGTGCTGAGTGCTACCTACACTTAATGGGTCAGATGTATTTCAGTAATCTTTAGTACCTGTAAAGTTCACAGGGTTTTCAAAATTCCGGCCCTAGGAATAGACACTAGTCATTTTGGATTGTTGGTCATAGTGACATTGACCCAAATTACTACTGCAAGCCAGGTTTGTTGACAATTTTACTTGTCTTTCTTACTCATTCGATATAATATCCAATTATTCATGTCGATTAGTTGCAAATAATAAGTGCTAGACAAACTTCTTGATTCTGATTATGGACGGTCTCTTACTGCAGTTACAATTCTGCATACTTGTCCTAGTAAGCTCACAAGTAAATGATTGATTCACTACATCTATGCTTGCCTTGTCATATTTGTTGTCAATATTCTTTTAGGGTGGACCACCCTGTTTCAAAATACTGGAACCGTAGACACGAGTGAATAGTATTTCTCTGTGTGATCTCTTCCATCATGTGTGGGCAATGAACACTGCATTGTATAGACAGAAAGTGTTATTTCCAGCTTTTACATAGGCTTCGATCTTTTACATGGAATACCATCTGCCTACTTGCTTTGTGTCACACTACCAACACTCCACCCTTGAAGCCAAACATTATGCCACTCATAATTCCTTAGTTTATTTGTTCAAATACGAGTTTCATATGATTCTATTGTTCTTACTTCAGTTTTGAAATGTGTGTCTGCTTGTTATAGAGACATAAGAGGTTTGTATTTCTGTGTGTGGTCTGGTCAGCACGGTTGGGGGGTGAACTTTGCATATGCAGGGGTTTATAGGGAATCCGCAATGCATTCCATAGATAATCTGACTACTTTTTATGTTTTCATGAATCTCAGATTCTGAACAACATCATAATGATTATGAGCTTGCGCGCATGAAAAAATAAAGCGGAACAATGCCATGGCTGTCAAACTTGGCATTAAGGGACTGAAATCAAGTCTAGATGCAATGCAATGCAAACGCTCTCCACCTACAGATTCATGCTCAGAATATGATCCTAATAGTGATTCTGAGCTAGAGGGAGACCTAAGTCAATGTAGCTCCCTAGTGGAGGAGTCAGAGGCAGATGCCCTATCTTATTCACCCATCAAGGTGCTTGCTCTAACTTTCAAGGTTATATTGGTCGCACATATCTTGAAACTGATGCTTTGCATTGCTTCTACTTTGTTGAACTGCCATTAGCTTAGTTTACACATCGTGTATGTGAATACACCCTGCCTATCCATTTTCAGTACATATTCCATCTGTCATCATACCATATTTATCCATTCAAATGTTGTTCTTGTGTATCAGACGTTCAAAAGGAAGAGGGTGATTGTTGATCGCGGAGGAGCACAAGCAAAGTATTTGGAAAAGGTAGTGGCACCTGATAAATCAAATAGCCCATTAGGTGTAGTTGCAATGTCACCTGATCCACAAAACACCCCAACTCTAGCAGACTCTAGCCCTACTACACTGGTCATTTCTATTGCCCCAACAAAGCAGACCCCAACTGCAGCAAACAGTATGATGATGCCAGTTGACATAGCACCAGCTCTACGACACAAAACCCCCATTCCAGCAAAGAGTACACCAAATCCAGTTGCCAAATCCCTTTTCGAACCAGAGAGAGCCCAATTGCAGCAAATAGGACCCCTATTCCATGTTTTCCCAGTTTAGAAGATGAAGCTTATATTGTTGTCAGGAACTTTGTGTGCATCTTTCCTACATGGAAAGATTATACTACAGACACAGAAAAATTTCCAGTCTTCCTCCACAACTTACGCGTAAGTAATGTACTAATGTTATTCATGGTCATTACTGCATATGTTTCTGCTGACAGAAGACACAATATTTCATTCTTTTAAATAGGCGAGGACCAAACTGTGATTGTGAAGACGAGCAAGGGTTGGTTGCGCTATTCAAGCACTCATTGATGAAGTACCGTTCCTACCTGAGGCACACGCACTTTGATTGCAAGCCTCTAAACAAAATTTCTGTAAAGTCTCGGGTGCTACATTTATCCGACAGTGACTGGAATAATCTTGTTACACATTGGTCTCGGCTGCAGCGTAAGGTACTGTCTATGATATCACATCACAATTTGAACTACATTTCTGCATTTGCCTTAACGTCTCACTTGTACGAAAACTATTAGAAGAAGAACATTCATTCTAAAGGGACCACAGAATCTCGCAACTATACTACACACAGCATTGCTCTTGTGAGTACCTCTTGCCCTGTATGACCATACTTACTTTCATAGCTGTTTGATTATGTAGCATCACTGCACATGTTAGCCTCGTTATCATCCATTTGGTGGACATTATACGATCTGTATGGACTCTTACATAAATTTAGAATCAACCCAATGCTTTTGAATAGGTTTAGCTCTACAGTCCTCTTGTAAGGACTGAACATCGTCTATCACTGTACTTTCATTAACAGCTACTCCCTCCGTCCCATAATATAAGAACGTTTTGTACAGTACACTAGTGTTCAAAACACTCTTGTATTATGGGAAGAGGGATTGGTTCATTATGTAGCATTCTACATCTTATCTCCCTCGCCCACCATTTACTAAAAAAGATTAGATCTATATTTAATCTTACCAAAAAGTAGAATACACAGACAATGCCAGTGCAGAAGTGTAGCCCATTGCTCTTGTCGATACATTTTGTCCTGTAATGCTTGTACTTCCAGGGATTGGTAGTTGATTATGTAGCATCAATTTGCATCTTATCTTCATTATCCTCTATCCCTTCCAGTATTATCATATCTATAATTACTCTCTACAAAATGTAGAGTACGGGCAATGCTTATGAAGAAGATTCTGTGCGGAAATTTATGAGTTATCCTTCCCTTGACATGTTGAAGGGCATTATAAAGCCGGTGTTAACTGTTAATGTAAGTCAGTCCTTCTAAATCCTTTACCCTCAACTGCTATTTAATTTTCTCATACTCCCTATCGTCTACTTCTATTTAGTTTGCAGTCTCTATCAAAATGCATGTTCGCAAGAACCGTAAGTTCTAAGTTTTACTTGTAAAACCAAATTCCTTGTTCATACCATGCACATTACTCAATACTCCCTATATGTATGCTTGTTTTTGTGGATCTATAATCCAGTGTGTGGTGAAGCAGCCCACGTTTGCACCTTGTCATCTCCTGTTTTATCTTGCTGATATGGCTGATGATATGAACACCATGCCATGCACATTAACCAAAATAGATACAATGATTGTCTTTGCCCTTCATCTATGCTTGTTATGTTGACATGGTAATCCAGTAGTGTGGTGAAGCTCCCTGTATTATGAACAATGCCAAATTATGCTATTGATATTTTGAACTTACTCTTTATTTTCTAATTTGAAATTGGATGGAATTGACAGCACAGTTATCATCTTTGTTTATGCACGTGCAAAACCTGTCATCTCTCTGCTTTGTTTTAGGGTGATATGCCTGATGGCATGCACAAGTCTGCTGAAGGCTGTGAGACAAACCCAACATATATTGCAGCAAAGAAGGCAAAACATCTTGAAGATAGCGAGACAACCCCAAAGTCTTGTCTTGATGTAGTGTTCAAGTTACTTGAGACTAGTAGTCAGACAAACTCACATAATTTGTTGTTTGAATTAGTTTGACTTCTTCAATCCCAAGTTCTAGCAGAAAGGCATTCTGCAACTCAACTTCGACTTGAAGTCCTATCTCTAAGAAAGATTGCGGAGAACACCAATGAGAACCTCATTGCTAAACAGCTACACCTGGAAGCTATGACCGACATGCTAGGCCGGTCTCACAGCCTTGCTCGGCAACTTGCGCAACAGTTCCCATGCAAGGCTAACCTTTCTTGAACTGTCTTGGAAGTGGTCTCGGTTCAGTATTATTTTGTTACGCTGCAATGGTGCCCAGTTTTTGTAATCTGCTTCTTCGTTGCGCTTTCTGATCACTGGTGGCGAACTTCGATGCCCAGTGGATGTAATATACCATAAATCCTTTATTGTATAGTGTAGGTTTATTCTTAGTTACTATGCCATAATTTCTTTATTGTATAGAGTAGGTTTGTTCTTAATTCCTACTAGTTACTGCCATCATTCGCTATCTGAAAAAAAAATCTGATGTAGTTGACCGGGCCGAAACATTCGCCTCTAATGGGCCTAGTTTTTAGCGGGCCACAATTGGGCCGGCCTGCATCTTTCTTAGGCCCGAATTGGGTCCTTCACACTTTGCGCCAGGCCCACAACTTACTCTGGCCTATATTTTAGTTGGGCCTTTTGTAGACGCAGCGAATAGTTTGGCCCAGGTAGCGTTGGGCCATTAACAGGCTGAATATTCTACTAGCCTATTATGGCCCAGATGAAACCAAGGGCCTTTAGTAGGCCGAAATGCATGTTGGGCCTCAATTTTCACTAGTCGTCGACAGGCCTTCAGCAGGCAGGAATGTAGACTGGGCCTTTTTGGGCCTAGTTATATCACGGGTCATTACCAAGCCGAAACATATCTCGGGCCTTAGTTCGCCCACTGATATCATGGGCCTTTAAGAGGCCAAAAGCATAGTACAGGCATGAATGGGACGAATTATACGACGGGCCTTTAACAGGCCCAAAGTTACATTGGGCTTAACTGTTTCCACCTTTATCATGGGCCATTAGTGGGCCCGATGTCTCGTCAGACCATATATGGCCCATGGGCAGCACGGGCCATTCCCAGGCCGAAAGTCACACTGGGCTAAAATGGGCCTGTCAGTGTCAAAACCGGCGGATCTCGGGTAGGGGGTCCCGAACTGTGCGTCTAGGCGGATGGTAACAGGAGACAAGGGACATGATGTTTTACCCAGGTTCGGGCCCTCTTGATGGAGGTAAAACCCTACGTCCTGCTTGATTGATATTGATGATGTGAGTATTACAAGAGTAGATCTACCACGAGATCAAGGAGGCTAAACCCTAGAAGCTAGCCTATGGTATGATTGTTGTTCGTCCTATGGACTAAAGCCATCCGGTTTATATAGACACCGGAGAGGGCTAGGGTTACACATAGTCGGTTTACAATAGTAGGAGATCTACATATCCGTATCGCCAAGCTTGCCTTCCACGCCAAGGAAAGTCCCATACGGACACGGGACGAAGTCTTCAATCTTGTATCTTCATAGTCTTGGAGTCCGGCCGATGATGATAGTTCGGCTATCCGGACACCCCCTAGTCTAGGACTCCCTCAGGGCCCATGTCTACATCGGGCCTCTAACAGGCCGAAAGTCATTGGGCTGTAATTGGGCCCAAATATTCGGCGAACAATTAACGGGCCAGATCTGGCTTCGGGCCGTAAATGGACCTTTATTAAAAATGCTGTTATTGGGCTGGCCCACTAGTACCTAAGTAAGTACTACGGGCCTTTGACTGGGCTGGCCTTTTTAACCTATATGGGCCTCTGTTGGGCCCCGCCACGCGTTGACGTATCATAGACATGTCTCCTCCAATGGACGGGCAACATCTGGCCCACTGACGAGTTGACACGTGTTTCCTCTGGCCAATCAGAATTTTACACGTGGAAATTTCCCATTGGTCCGGGCTGTTAATGGGTTATCGGATCCAAAACCGGACCCGATAGCTTAACGGCGTTCCATTACGGTGGATGCCACGTGTTGGTCACCCTTGATGAAAAGCACTTCTGTGACGCGTGATTTATCGTCATGGAAGTGGACACTTTCGTGATGATAATTTTGCTAATGTCATGGAACACTTCTATGACAGCACAGGTATGACTATCTTGATTCTGTCATAAAATCATCATGGATGTACATGCATGACAAAAAACGTGACCTACTGTGACAAACACGTATCATCATGGAAGTGTATTTTTTTTTGTAGTGAGAAAACTGTTGGGTACACCTTCTATCACAGATCCGAAGGCAAAATATTTGTTACTAAAAATGGATCCTTTCTAGAGAATGAGTTTCTCTCTAAAGAAGTGAGTGGGAGGAAAGTAGAGCTTGATGAGGTAATTGTAGCTTCTCCCAAATTGGAAAGTAGTTCATCACAGAAATCAGTTCCAGTGATGTTGGGGAACGCAGTAATTTCAAAAAAGTTCCTACAATCATGCAAGATCTATCTCTAGGTGATGCATAGAAACGAGAGGGGAGAGTGTTGTCTACATACCCTTGTAGACCGAAAGTGGAAGCGTTATAACAACGCGGTTGATGTAGTCGTACGTCTTCATGATCCGACCGATGCTAGCACCGAAGGTACGACACCTCTATGATCTGCACACATTCAACTTGGTGACGTCCCATGAACTCTAGATCTAGCTGGGGTCAAGGGAGAGTTTCGTCAACACGACGGCATGGCGACGGTGATAATGAAGTTACCGGCGCAGGGCTTCACCTAAGCACTACTATGATATGACCGAGGTGTGTAACTGTGGAGGGGGGCACCACACACGGTTAAAAATTGTCAACTTGTGTGTTCTAGGGTGGCCCCTGCCCCCGTATATAAAGGAGCAAGGGGGAGGCCGGCCGTCCCTCCAAGGGTGCGCCCCCAATAGGGGAATCCTACTAGGACTCCAAGTCCTAGTAGGTTTCCACCTAAAGGAAGAGAGGGGGAAGGAAGGAGAGGGAGAGGGGGAAGGCTAGGGGGCGCCCCCCCCCCTTCCTTGTCCTATTCAGACTCAAGGGGGGCCCCATGGCCTGCCCTGCCGGCACCTCTGTCTCTCCACTAGGGCACATCGAGGCCCATTAGTTCCCCGGGGGGTTCCGGTAACCCTCCGGCACTCCGTTTTATCCGAAACTTCTCCGGAACACTTCCGATGTCCGAATATAGTCATTCAATATATCAATCTTTATGTCTCGACCATTTCGAGACTCCTCATCATGTTCGTGATCACATCCGGGACTCTGAGCAATCTTCGGTACGTCATATCACATAAACTCATAATACCAATCGTCATCGAACGTTAAGCGTGCGGACCCTACGGGTTCGAGAACTATGTAGACATGACCGAGACACGTCGCCGGTCAATAACCAATAGTGGAACCTGGATGCTCACATTGGTTCCTACATATTCTACGAAGATCTTTATCGGTCAAACCTCATAAAAACATACCTTCTTCCCTTTGTCATCGGTATGTTACTTGCCCGAGATTCGATCGTCGATATCTCAATACCTAGTTCAATCTCGTTACCAGCAAGTCTCTTTACTCATTCCGTAATACTTCGTCCCGCAACTAACTCATTATTCACAATGCTTGCAAGTCTTATAGTGATGAGTATTGCCGAGAGGGCCCAGAGATACCTCTCCTAAACAGGGAGTGACAAATCATAATCTCGATCTATGCCAACCCAACAGACACCTTCGGAGACACATGTAGAGCACCTTTATAATCACCCATTTACGCTGTGACGTTTGGTAGCACACAAAGTGTTCCTCTGGTATTCGGGACTTGCATAATCTCAGTCTGAGGAACTTATATAAGTCATGAAGAAAGCAGTAGCAATGAAACTGACACGATCATAATGCTAAGCTAACGGATGGGTCATGTCCATCACATCATTCTCCTAATGATGTGATCATGTTCATCAAATGACAACACATGTCTATGGTTAGGAAACATAACCATCTTTGATTAACAATCTAGCCAAGTAGAGGCATACTAGGGACTACATGTTTTGTCTATGTATTCCCACATGTACTAAGTTTCTGGTTAATACAATTCTAGCATGAATAATAAACATTTATCATGAATTAAGGAAATAAATAATAACTTTATTACTGCCTCTAGGGCATATTTCCTTTAGTCTCCCACTTGCACTAGAGTCAATAATCTAGATTACATAGTAATGATTCTAACACCCAGGGAGTTTTGGTGTTGATCATGTTTTGCTCGTGGAAGAGGCTTAGTCAACGGGTCTACAAAATTCAGATTCGGGTGTATCTTGTAAATCTCTATGTGCCCCTCTTACACTTGATGACGGATGGAATTGAAGTGTCTCTTGATGTGCTTGGTTCTCTTGTGAAATCTGGATTCCTTTGCCAAGGAAATTGCACCAGTATTGTCACAAAACATTTTCATTGGACCCAATGCACTAGGTATGACACCTAGATCGGATATGAACTCCTTCATTCAAACTCCTTCATTTGCTGCTTCTGAAGCAGCAATGTACTCCGCTTCACACGTAGATCCCGCCACGACGCTCTGCTTGGAACTGCACCAACTAACAGCTCCTCCATTCAATAAAAATACGTATCCTGTTTGTGACTTGGAGTCATCCAGATCAGTGTCAAAGCTTGCATCGACGTAACTGTTTATGACGAGCTCTTTTTCACCTCCATAAACGAGAAACATATCCTTAGTCCTTTTCAGGTATTTCAAGATGTTCTTGACCGCTGTCTAGTGCTCCACTCCGGGATTACATTGGTACCTCCCTGCTATGCTTATAGCAAGACATACATCAGGTCTACTACACAGCATTGCATACATGATAGAACCTATGGCTGAAGCATAGGGAATGACTTTCATTTTCTCTCTATCTTCTGTAGTGGTCGGGCATTGAGTCTGACTCAACTTCACACCTTGTAACACAGGCAAGAACCCTTTCTTTGACTGATCCATTTTGAACTTCTTCAAAACTTTATCAAGGTATGTGCTTTGTGAAAGTCCAATTAAGCGTCTTGATCTATATCTATAGATCTTGATGCCCAATATGTAAGCAACTTCTCCGAGGTATTTCATAGAAAAACTCTTATTCAGGTATCCCTTTATGCTATCCAGAAATTCTATATCATTTCCAATCAACAATATGTCATCTACATATAAGATTAGAAATGCTACAGAGCTCCCACTCACTTTCTTGTAAATACAGGCTTCTCCAAAAGTCTGTATAAAACCATATGCTTTTATCACACTATCAAAGCGTTTATTTCAACTCTGAGAGGCTTGCACCAGCTCATAAATGGATCGCTGGAGCTTGCACACTGTGTTTGCACTCTTTGGATCGAAAAACCCTTCTGGTTGCATCATATACAACTGTTCTTCCAGAAATCCATTCAGGAATGCAGTTTTGACATCCATTTGCCAAATTTCGTAATCATAAAATGCAGAAATTGCTAACATGATTCAGACAGACTTAAGCATCGCTACAGGTGAGAAAGTCTCATCGTAGTCAACTCCGTGAACTTGTCGAAAACCTTTCGCAACAAGTCGAGCTTTGTAAACAGTAACATTACAGTTTGTGTCGGTCTTCTTCTTAAAAATCCATTTATTTTATATGGCTTGCCGATCATTGGGCAAGTCCACCAAAGTCCACACTTTGTTCTCATACATGGATCCCATCTTAGATTTCATGGCCTCAAGCCATTTTGCGGAATCTGGGCTCATCATCGCTTCTTGATAGTTCGTAGGTTCATCATGGTCTAGTAACATGACTTCCAAAACAGGATTACCGTACCACTCTGGTGCGGATCTTACTCTGGAAGACCTATGAGGTTCGGTAGTAACTTGATCTGAAGCTTCATGATCATCATCATTAGCTTCCTCACTAATTGGTGTAGGAATCACGGGAACTGATTTCTGTGATGAACTACTTTCCAATAAGGGAGAAGGTACAACTACCTCATCAAGTTCTACTTTCCTCCCACTCACTTCTTTCGAGAGAAACTCCTTCTCTAGAAAGGATCCATTCTTAGCAACAAAGATTTTGCCTTCGGATCTGTGGTAGAAGGTGTACCCAACAGTTTCCTTTGGGTATCCTATGAAGACGCACTTCTTCGATTTGGGTTCGAGCTTATCAGGTTGAAGCTTTTTCACATAAGCATCGCAGCCCCAAACTTTAAGAAACGACAACTTTGGTTTCTTGCCATACCACAGTTCATAAGGCGTCATCTCAACGGATTTTGATGGTGCCCTATTTAAAGTGAATGCAGTCATCTCTAAAGCATAACCGCAAAATGATAGCGGTAAATCAGTAAGAGACATCATAGATCGCACCATATCTAATAAAGTATGATTACGACGTTCGTACGCACCATGTCGCTGTGGTGTTCCAGGCGGCATTAATTGTGAAACTATCCCATGTTGTTTCAAATGAAGACCAAACTCGTAACTCAAATATTCTCCTCCATGATCAGATCGTAGAAACTTTATTTTCTTGTTACAATGATTTTCCACTTCACTCTGAAATTCTTTGAACTTTTCAAATGTTTCAGACTTATTCTTTATTAAGTAGATATAACCATATCTGCTCAAATCATCTGTGAAGGTAAGAAAATAACGATACCCACCATGAGCATCAATATTCATTGGACCGCATACATCGGTATGTATTATTTCCAACAAGTCAGTAGCTCGTTCCATTGTTCTGGAGAACAGAGTTTTAGTCATCTTGCCCATAAGCCACAGTTCGCAAGCAGCAAGTTATTCATAATCAAGTGATTCCAAAAGTCCATCTTCATGCGCTTTACACCGATATGACCCAAACGGTAGTGCCACAAATAAGTTGCACTATCATTATTAAACTTAGATCTTTTGGCTTCAACGCTATGAATATGTGTATCATTACTATCGAGATTCAACAAAAATAGACCACTCAGCAGGGGTGCATGACCATAAAAGGTATTACTCATATAAATAGAACAACTATTATTCTATGATTTAAATGAATAACCATCTCACAATACACAAGATCTAGATATAATGTTCATGCTCAACGCTGGCACCAAATAATAATTATTCAGGTCAAAAACTAATCCCGACGGAAGATGTAGAGGTAGTGTGCCGACTGTCGGTGTCAAAACCGGCGGATCTCGGGTAGGGGGTCCCGAACTGTGTGTCTAAGGCTAATGGTAACAGGAGGCTAGGGACACGATGTTTACCCAGGTTCGGGACCTCTCGATGGAGGTAACACCCTACTTCCTGCTTGATTGATCTTGATGATATGAGTATTACAAGAGTTGATCTACCATGAGATCGTAGAGGCTAAACCCTAGAAGCTAGCCTATGATTATGATTGTTGTTCCTGTCCTGCGGACTAAACCCTCCAGTTTATATAGACACCGGAGGGGGCTAGGGTTACACAGAGTTGGTTACAGAGTAGGAGATCTACATATCCGAATCGCCAAGCTTGCCTTCCACGCAAAGGAGAGTCCCATCCGGACACGGGACGAAGTCTTAAATCTTGTATCTTCATAGTCCAACAGTCCGGTGAAAGTATATAGCCCGGCTGTCCGGATACCCCCTAATCCAGGACTCCCTCAGTAGCCCCTGAACTAGGCTTCAATGTCGATGGGTCCGTCGCGCAGATTGTCTTCGGCATTGCAAGGCGGGTTCCATCTTCGAATACTCCGTAGAATATTTTGAACACGAGAATCGTGTCCGGCTCTGCAAAATAATTTCCACATACCACCGTAGAGAGCATAGTTTTTCACGAATCGAATCTGCTGACAATTTTTCACAGCGTGTCCCCACGCCATGGCCCGGTTTATCACGGACCGTTTTTCCCAGCCTGCCACTACACGTATTGCAAGGCGGTTTTATTGGCACGTCTTGTCGAAGCAGAGATCATGTCCCCCTTATCGCGGGATTCTCATCAATACGGGTGTGGGTAACCCAACTACACCCGTTGGTATGACTCCTTATTTTCAGGCAAGTCCCAAACGGTCATGCTGAGGACGCTTGGTATTCTCCCCCTTTATAGAGGGACCGAGGCATGTCCCTTTCTTCCCACGCTTGCTTCTTCCCCACCTCGAGTTCCAACACCCAAAGCTCAAGCTTAAGCACTTCGGACCTTAAATCATGTCCGGATCCAACCTTCAAGGTCACTGGATGGCTTCCTCTGTCACAAAAGGAGGATATCAAGAAGCTCCGGGAGGCCAGGTATCTGACCACTGAAATCCAGCACAGGCTTCCTGCCCAAGGGCAGGTCATCCCTACTCCCGAACCCAACGAGAGCGTTGTATTCGTTTCCCACTTCCTCCAAGGTTTAGGCTTTAGTCTTGATCCCTTTGTGAGGGGGCTCATGTTCTATTACGGGCTAGATTTTCACGATCTTGCTCCAGATTCCATCCTTCACATCTGGTCACTTATCGTCGTGTGTGAAGCCTTCCTCCACATCACCCCACACTTCGGTCTATGGCTCAAGACCTTCAGTGTGAATCCGAAGGTGATTGATGGGCGACACGCGGAGTGTGGAGGCGCTATAATAAGCAAAAGCGCCAACGCTCCATGGCCAGAAGGTTCCTTCCCGGAGGTGTCCGATTTATGGCGACGGAGGTGGTTCTATATCACACCTCCCTGAGGCACAAGGTGGGCGGCCGCCCCTGCCTTCCGCTTGGGCCCTCCACCTCAACTAGAATCATGGGTCAACGAGGGACTAGCCTGGGGGCCTGCTAGTGATGTAACGACACTGCAGAGCCGCATTCGGGATCTTCTTGAGAGGGATATCAGCCTCATCAAAGTAATTCAGGTAATGCTAGTTCGACGGGTCCTGCCATGCAAACGTCGACCCCTCTAGATGTGGGAGTTCAACCCAGAAGGACCGCGAACTATTCAACACTTCTTCGGCATGACGCTCGAAGGGATGTATCGGTTATTCTTCGGGCCACGAATAAAGTGTCCGGACACCATCAAGGATGCGGGCTTGAACTGCAATCGTCCAGATACCCAAGTAAGTAATTTTGCAACCGAACACACTGTTCATGTTTATCACAACTTTATTCTGAAAACTGTCCGTGACCAGGATTGGCTAAGAAAGGCGGAGAGGATCAGGTGTCCGGCCCCTCTTCCCGAAGGCTTGCCGAATACGATGCTAACTCGGATGCTTAAACATGCACCCAATCAAGTGCCATCGGGGAAGGACGAAGGGAGGAGCAGAGAAGCCGACAATGAGCTTCATACATTGTACATCCAAACCGGGGGAATTAACGTCTCCACGAAGGAGGATAATAGGGGAGGTGAATCTCAAGTTTCCTCCCCTCATGGGAAGAAAAGGGCTGCCTCTGAAGACCTGGAAACGGAGGCGTCCAAACTAGGGAAGAAGCCCTCGCCATGAAGTCCTGCCACAGAGGGCGTCCTCTTCGCACAACGCCCGCAAACAGGCCAGCCCTTCACCGAGCTGTGAGTGAATTGAAAGTATTTTGATAAATATACACTGCTTTTCCTCTGGGGACAATAACCAGGATCTATCTCTTGCAGTTCGGCTTGTAGCCCTTCTCAACAGAGTTCGTCTTCGGGAGATCTTCTTCCGGAGATGATGGAGAGTGAAACTCCCCCTGCCTCCCTGCCCCATGGAGCGCGCGACCCTGAGGTGTCATCATGGAGGATTCCTAATCCGCCAAGGCCAGAAGTCAATGCTTCTGCCACCCGAAGCCCAGAGTGTTCGGTTCCTAAGGAGGGCAAAAGGAAGAGTCCGGGACCATCCGGCACTCATCCGGACACACTGGCGGGCCTTCTGGAGCGAGATGCTCTCTCAGAGGATCACTGTACTTTAATGGGTACGATATTTGAGAAGGTTTCATCCGCCAAAAGCGGGTTGAATGAAGCTTTTACGAGCCTGCTCAAAGGCTTTGAGGTATGCAAAGAAATACGTAATCTTTTAGATGTACCGCACACGCTAGGTGTGCTCCGTATAGATAATAGCCCCTGAGACTCTGGTTGCCAGCCCTAGGCGGCAAACGGAGGATCACACTCCTAAGTAATTATCGCACTATATTTATGTGCAGATGGCTAAGGGTCCGGCGGTTGACCGGACTGCTGAATTCGCCGAACTGAAGCGACAGCTTGATGTGGCGGATGCCGACATCGCGCTTGTGAACAAGCGACTTGACGAGTCACAGGGTATGTGCTCTTTTTCTCATTGTTAGTAAATATTAAGAGGAGCATGATGCTAATAATATGTTGTGGCTGCAGAGGGAGCTACTGTCGTAGAGGCCCTGAGGGCGGAACTTGCCCTAGCGAAGGAACAAGCCAGGGTAAGCAATGCAGCCACCCTAAAGGCGGCCGAAGAGTTAAGAGCCGAACAGGCTGCTCATCGCCAGAGCAAAGATAAAATAGTTGAAATGGCTGTGGAGCTAAGAGATGCCGCCGGCCGATATGAGCTCCTTGAAAAGGAGAGCCAGGCGAAAGCAGCTAACCTGAAAAAGGCCTTGGATGCAGCCAAGGAGACGGGCTCTAAAATTAGAGCTGCACGGGAGGAGCTTTGACAAGCCAGAGATATCGCGGCTGGGAGCCCCTATTTGTTGCGGATGAAGTTCGGAGATCCAAAATACGCTCCTCTGGATCAGTCATGGAGTGCTGCAGACGCGTATGCGGACCTGGCGAAAAGTACTGCTGATGCGACCAAGTTTTTCAAAGATCGGAAAGATCATGAGGTGGAAAGGTTGTTCTGGTCGTAGTTCAGTGCCCCAACGCGTCCGCTGCCATTGAATGAAAGGATGGCCGCTTGGGCCGATCTCCATAGGTTGTCCGGACTTGCTATGAGGTCTGTCGTGGATCATCTTTGGCCGAAGGGACCAAGGCCGGACAGTTATTTTGGTTTAGTGCAACAATTCCTTGGCGCTGTGTCGCATATCAACGTTGTGAAAAAGTCAGCGTGCATAGAGGGTGCGCGGATGGCTCTTTCCCGTGTTAAAACATATTGGGAAGATATGGAGGCCACCGGTATTGCAACTAGGGGTCCGACGGGAGGTCAGGACCAGGCCGAGCACTATTTTGAGCAAGTCTTAGATGGCGCCCATTTAATAGAGGCTCAGTGCTCGAAGAGTATCATGTTCGAGTGACAAATATCTCGATTGTAAAGACAATGCTATTTTAGTTATAAAGGATGTGTTTATACTTTTACCCGAAAGTATTGTGGTGCCTCCTGTGTGGCCATTTATGTATGTGTATAACCTAAAAGTTTGCAGTTGTTGGCTTCATCCCCCATGCATATAATGCGGGGGTGTTTCTAAAATGCGCGTAATCACACTTGATCCAACGTCTTGCTCCATTAAGGAGGTGATCGCACGTCGAACTAGGCAACCGGACTATATAGCACTAACACTTTCACTTAGCGATAGGAGTTTGATGGTGGGGCTACGATATAGCCCCTGGTACTGTCGCGTTCATCCGAATACGGTGCGCGTATGTACATGACCGGAAAACGGTCCTTCGTTATTGCGGAGGAATCCTGAAGATTCCGATAAGTTATCGAGTGGTTGACCAGTCTCTCGATGTATCATGACAGTCAATTTTTGGCTTTCTCTACTAAGGTGCTCGTCCGAAATAACCAGGGCACAATCGCAGTAGTTCTCCTTTGGCCGCCTTAGCCGATAAAACGGAATGTAAGGTAGAAACCTAGGAGCCTGGCAAACCCAACATTTGACCAAAGACATGATTCGGAGCTGATGCATATAAGGCCAAACTCGCGACGCCGAACACTCCCAAAGGTATTCGGACTTTATAACATATACTGGACTGAGTAATGCCCTCGATAATGAACCCCGTATTTCCAGGTACGTGCATTAATCTGTCGTGGAAAAATGCGAATAACGCTAGTGTCCCTCGTGGGTGTATTAAATACCCGTGGGATGTCAGGCAACAAGAGACATTAAAGAAGGTTTACACAGGGGCTTAATCTAAAGAGAAACCTTTGAGCGAGGCCCTGCTACATGTCTGCGCCTTTGTCTCTGTTGTGCTGTATCCTGGAAGGGTGTCGCACAATTGTCATCCGTAAGAAAAAAAGGAAAAACACCCAGGTAAAAGAGTCTGGTGTGAATCGTGCGAGAAGTTGGTTATTCTCAATGAAACATGAAAATGCAATAGATTGTTATATTAATAGGGTCAAGCCGAACTGTGGGCAGTGTTACATATTTGCAGCCCCTAACACCGCCTATGGGGGTATATCTGTGGACCCCAGCTCGGGTTTATCCGGGCTGTTGCCACCGGCCTCGTCTAACCGTGTCCGTGGTCTTGATGACCGATCATGTATTCTGGTTGGAAAGGCGGCTTAGTGTTCGGCTGCTAGAGCTGCCACAAATTCTTCCGCACGTAAGGAACGCTCTGTGTTTCCGCTAATTGTAATGACGCCACGTGGACCGGGCATCTTGAGTTTAAGGTAGGCGTAGTGCGGTACTGCGTTGAAGCGAGCGAAGGCCGTTCTTCCGAGTAGTGCGTGATAGCCGCTTCGGAAGGGAGCGATGTCGAAGATTAATTCTTCGCTTTTGAAGTTGTCGGGAGAACCAAATATCACCTCTAATATGAGGGAGCCCGTGCAGCGGGCCTCGACGCCTGGTATTACTCCTTTAAAGGTAGTGTTACTTTGGTTGATTCTTGACGGGTCTATCCCCATCTTGCGGACAGTGTCCTGATATATCAGATTAAGACTATTGCCGCCATCCATAAGGACTCGAGTGAGATGGTATCCATCAATTATTGGGTCGAGCACCAAGACAGCCGATCCTCCATGTCGGATACTAGTCGGGTGATCCCTGCGATCAAAAGTGATCGGACAGGCCAACCAAGGGTTGAATTTGGGGGCGACGGTCTCTACCGCGTATATGTCTCTGAGTGCGCGCTTGCGCCTTCTCTTCGGTATATGAGTTGGGTAGATCATGTTTACTATTTTGACTTCTGGTGGGAATTTTTCTGTCCCCCAGTGTTCGGCTGGTGAGGCTCATCCTAGTCCTCACTTGGCGTCTCCCTTCCCTTGTGTTCGGCATTTAGCTTGCCGGCCTGCTTGAAGACCCAGCATTCTCTGTGAGTGTGGTTCGCAGGTTTTTCGGGGGTGCCATGAATTTGACATAATCTGTCCAGGACCTTGTTCAGGCTGGACGGTCCATCTTTGCTTCCTTTAAATGGCTTCTTCCGTTGACCGGGTCGAGAGCCCCTGAATCCAGCATTGACCGACGTGTTGTCCGGACTCTCTTCATTCTTGCGACGCTTGTTTCTATTGCATCGTGGCTTCCCGTTGCCATCCCTAATTTCGGATGTGCCTGGGTCGCTGGTGCCTCTACGGGCCAACCAGCTGTCCTCACCCACGCAAAAGCGGGTCATAAGGCTTGTTAGGGCTGCCATTGTCCTTGGCTTTTCTTGGCCAAGGTGTTTGGCGAGCCATTCATCTTGGATACTGTTCTTGAAGGCCGCTAAGGCTTCAGCGTCCGGACAATCAACAATTTGATTCTTCTTAGTGAAAAATCTGTTCCAAAGCTTACAGGCTGACTCTCCGGGTTGTTGTATTATGTGACTTAAATCATCCGCATCCGGAGGTCGGACATAGGTCCCTTGAAAATTGGCCCTGAAAGCATCCTCAAGTTCCTCCCAACTTCCAATTGAGTTTTCGGGGAGGCTTTTCAACCAATGTCGAGCTGGTCCTTTAAACTTGAGGGGCAGATATTTAATGGCGTGGAGATCATCTCTGCGGGCCATGTGGATATGAAGGATAAAGTCCTCAATCGAGACCCCAGGGTCTGTCGTTCCGCCATATGCCTCTATGTTCACGGGTTTGAATCCCTGTGGAAATTCATGATCCAGTACTTCATCGGTGAAGCACAGGGGGTGTGCAGCACCCCTGTAATTGGATGTGTCGTGGCATGTTGTGGACATTTGTTGTGTTCGGGGTTGATTCTGAACTGGTATTCGATCAGTATGATTGTTTTGGTGTCTATGATCTTGCGCAAGAGCACGTCCTCTAGATCCATAGATGGACTTGGTCGCACCAGCCTTTTTGTCCAGGAGCTCACGTAAATCATGTGCTGGCTTGTGTGTGGTGTCAGTAGTTGCTCTGTCGCGGCCACGAGGTGGTCTGTCCGGGTGATCGGCCGTATTATTCTTCGGCGGAATGGGCTCTATGGCCTCGTCGTTGAATTCGGGCAGCAGCTTGCGCTTTGGGTAGCTCTTTGTGTGGCAATCGTCACCATATTTTTCTTTAGTGTCTAGCACTTTGTTCCATCTGCGGTTGAGCGTATCCTGCGCGGCCTTAAGCCTTTGCTTCTTCTTCTTCAGGCTCCTGGCGGTGGCCATAAGCCTTCTGTGGAGGTTCTCTTGTTCCAAGCGTGTTTTTGGGATGATGAATGTGTCGTCATCCGGACTGTCCTCCTCTCTAGAGGCAGGTTGATGAGCCTTTCCCTCGGGATCGCCGTTGTCGGGCATCTGCTCCAAGCTATGCTCGGCGTGACCTGGCTCGTCCTGCTCCATCGTTGGGTCCATATGGTCATTGTTGCCTTTGGAGTCGACCGAGGTGTCAATTTTTCTTGCGTTGTTATCGCTATTTTTACTGTGGCTGGACTTAGAGCGGCGCCTGCACCGTTGCTTTGGTTTCTGCCCGGGGGGTTTATCCTCTGTTGCATCCTTTTTGTCGTCGTTGTCCTCCTTAGGCGTTTCCACCATGTATATATCATATAATGATGTGGCTGTCCAGCGCCCCGTGGGCGGTGGTTCCAGATCGTCCCCCGCATCGACGTCCATACCATCGATGTCTTCAGATTCGAAATCAAGCATGTCGGTTAAGTCATCGACAGTGGCTATTAAGTGGGTGGTGGGTGGGTAGCGAATTTCTTCGTCCTCCGTATCCCACTCGAGCTGGACATAGTACGGCCAAGAGCCTCCTGATAAAGAGAGAGACTTTAACGAATTTAACACATCATCCAAGGGTGAGTGTTGAAAGATATCCGCAGAGGTGAACTCCATGATCGGTGTCCAATCAGATTCGATGGGCACGGATGCACGCGGTCTGGAACCTATGGTCGGAGACAAGTCCGGGGGTCCGGTGACACAGATTTCCTTAGAGGTGGAGTCTGTGTTCGGCTCCAACACCGATGAGTGTTCGGCCTCCGTGGCGGGATCCATCCACCCGTCCTCGGATGGCAAGATCTGCTCCAGATTGAAGTCCGAAGCTGTAGCAGGTGCGATATCCCGAATACTGTCCGGTGGCAGATCTAAGTCAGGCACGTCGTGACCGTTCAGCGCTCCTGGCACGGGCCCGAACTCGTCGAAGATCAAGTCTCCGCGGATGTCGGCTGTATAGTTCAAGTTTCCGAACCTGACCTGATGGCCAGGGACGTAGCTATCGATCTGCTCCAGATGGCCAAGCGAATTGGCCCGCAGTGCGAAGCCGCCGAATACAAAGATCTGTCCGGGGAGAAAAGTCTCACCCTGGACCGCATCGTTGCTGATGATTGAAGGAGCCATCAAGCCTTGTAGCGATGACACAGAGGAACTCTCAATGAAAGCACCAATGTCGGTGTCAAAATCGGCGGATCTCGAGTAGGGGGTCCCGAACTGTTCGTCTAAGGCTAATGGTAACAGGAGGCTGGGGACACGATGTTTACCCGGGTTCAGGCCCTCTCGATGGAGGTAATACCCTACTTCCTGCTTGATTGATCTTGATGATACGAGTATTACAAGAGTTGATCTACCACGAGATCGTAGAGGCTAAACCCTAGAAGCTAGCCTATGATTATGATTGTTGTTCCTGTCCTGTGGACTAAACCCTCCAGTTTATATAGACACCGGAGGGGGCTAGGGTTACACGGAGTCGATTACAGAGAAGGAGATCTACATATCCGAATTGCCAAGCTTGCCTTCCACGTAAAGGATAGTCCCATCCGGACACGGGACGAAGTCTTCAATCTTGTATCTTCATAGTCCAATAGTCCGGCCAAAGTATATAGTCCGGCTGTCCGGATACCCCCTATTCCAGGACTCCCTCACCGACCGCGATCACATCCACTTTGGAACCATTTCCCACACGCATCGTCACCTCATCCTTAGCCAATCTTTGCTTAATCCATAGCCCCTGTTTCGAGTTGCAAGTATAAGCAACAAAACCAGTATCAAATACCCAGGCGCTACTGCGAGCATTAGTTAAGTACACATCAATAACATGTATATCAAATATACCTTTCACTTTGCCATCCTTCTTATCCGCCAAATACTTGGGGCAGTTCCGCTTCCAGTGACCAGTCCCTTTGCAGTAGAAGCACTCGGTTTCAGGCTTAGGTCCAGACTTGGGTTTCTTCTCTTGAGTAGAAACCTTTTTGCCATTCTTCTTGAAGTTCCCTTTCTTCCCTTTGCCCTTTTTCTTGAAACTAGTGGTCTTATTGACCATCAACACTTGATGCTCCTTTTTGATTTCTACCTCTGCAGCCTTTAGCATCGCGAAGAGCTCGAGAATACTCCTTTTCATCCCTTGCATATTATAGTTCATCACGAAGCCTTTATAGCTTGGTGGCAGTGACTGAAGAACTCTGTCAATGACACAATCAACTGGAAGATCAACTCCCAACTGAGTCAAGTGATTATGATACCCAGACATTTTGAGTATGTGTTCACTAACAGAACTATTCTCCTCCATTTTGCAGCTGTAGAACTTGTTGGAGACTTCATATCTCTCAACTCGGGCATTTGCTTGAAATATTAACTTCAACTCTTGGAACATCTCATATGCTCCATGACATTCAAAACGTCTTTGAAGTCCCGATTCTAAGCCGTAAAGCATGGCACACTGAACTATTGAGTAGTCATTAGCTTTGCTCTGTCAGACGTTCTTAACATCATCAGTAGCATCTCCAGCAGGCCTTGCACCTAGCGGTGCTTCCAGGATGTAATTCTTCTCTACAGCAATGAGGATAATCCTCAAGTTACGGACCCAGTCTGTGTAGTTGCTGCCATCATCTTTCAACTTAGCTTTCTCTAGGAACGCATTAAAATTCAAGGGAACGGTAGCACGGGCCATTGATCTACAACAACATAGACATGCAAAATACTATCAGGTACTAAGTTCATGATAAATTAAAGTTCAATTAATCATATTACTTAAGAACTCCCACTTAGATAGACATCCCACTAATCATCTAAGTGATCACGTGATCCAAATCAACTAAACCATGTACGATCATCACGTGAGATGGAGTAGTTTTCAATGGTGAACATCACTATGTTGATCATATATACTATATGATTCACGCTCGACCTTTCGGTCTCAGTGTTCCGAGGCCATATCTGCATATGCTAGGCTCGTCAAGTTTAACCCGAGTATTTTGCGTGTGCAAAACTGGCTTGCACCCGTTCTATGTGAACATAGAGCTTATCACACCCGATCATCAATTGGTGTCTCGGCACGACGAACTGTAGCAACGGTGCATACTCAAGGAGAACACCTGTACCTTGAAATTTAGTAAGGGATCATCGTATAATGCTACCGATGTTCTAAGCAAAATAAGATGCATAAAGGATAAACATCACATGCAATCAAAATATGTGACATGATATGGCCATCATCATCTTGTGCTCATGATCTCCATCACCAAAGCATCGTCATGATCTCCAACGTCACCGGCGCGACACCTTGATCTCCATCATAGCATCATTGTCATTTCGCCAACTATTGTTACTATGACTATCGCTACCGCTTAGTGATAAAGTAAAACAATTACATGGCGATTGCATTGCATACAATAAAGCGACAACCATATGGCTCTTGCCAGTTGATGATAACTTTGTTACAAAACATGATCATCTCATACAACAATTTATATCACATCATGCCTTGACCATATCACATCACATCAAGCCCTGCAAAAACAAGTTAGACGTCCTCTACTTTGTTGTTGCAAGTTTTACGTGGATGTTACGGGCTTCTAGCAAGAACCGTTCTTACCTACGCATCAAAACCACAATGATTTTTCGTCAATTGTGTTGTTTTAACCTTCAACAAGGACCGGGCGTAGCCACAATCGATTCAACTAAAGTTGGAGAAACAGACACTCACTAGCCACCTATGTGCAAAGCACGTCGGTAGAACCAGTCTCGCGTAAGCGTACGCGTAATGTTGGTCTGAGCCGCTTCATCCAACAATACCGCCAAATCAAAGTATGACATGCTGGTAAGCAGTATGACTATTATCGCCCACAACTCTTTGTGTTCTACTCATGCATATGACATCTACGCATAGATGTCAGGACCCCGATCCAATGCCACAGCGATCTAGCATGTAACACATCATATCACTTTGCGGCCTCATGCACGGTATCCCCACGGGTGTCGCCTTACTAGGCCCGGGACCGTTTGCGCCTTTTGGCACACGTATATGATAGTGTCACCAGCATCCATATGACAAAGAACCCGGGCTGACATGGCTAGTCGTGAACACAAAGTGGCACTAACTTACAGGGACAGACATACATGACCCAACAACGAACGTGTCGATCAACAGCGAGTGAATCCCAAGTCGTAGCAAGCTACAAGGACTTAAAGGATCACCGCGTGACATTTCCCCAAAGGGGCAGACACAGGAACGAAGAAGGACACATGCCGGCCAACCTAAGTCTTCCGGAGCAGTAGCAAGCTACCATGGCTCAGTGGAAGCACTAGGAGAGATTTCCCGGTAAGATAGGCTACCAAGGATAAACAACTAGATAGTCAGATCCCACACACACCAAGCATTTCAAACATACACACAATATGCTCGATATGTGCAAATACAACATGGCATCACAACAAAACTCTACAACTCAAGTACTTTATTTAAAAGGCTCCAGAGAGCCATACATATCATTCACACAGGTATGGGTCACACGACCCAGCATTCAAGTCATACAAGCATACAAGCCATAAGCGGAAGCAACATGTCTGGGTACAGACATCTAGAGAGTAAAAATGCTTAAGGAAGCCTAACTATCCTACAAGGGTCCACCATGTTCTCAGGATCACCACCTGGGCCTCAGGCTACTCGTCGACATCAAGGTCTATGTAGAACCCATCAGAAGGGGTTGCAGCATCTTCTAAAAACGTAAATAAACAAACATGACTACAAAGGTACTCAGCAAGACTTACATCAGATCCTACATACATGCACATTATCAATAAAAGGAATGGTGGGGTTATTGCAGCAAGCCAGCTTTGACTCTTGGCTAAACTATCTTCCGGGACTCCAACTTGTAATGGTTTTGCGCACTCGAGTCCACTACACACCACATCAATACACAACCAGGGATCCACCTCCGTCATCCTACGGAAGGGCCATCCACGGCACTCACACTTATCTTGAGGCTTTTAGTAGTTTCCATTACTTGTCTATGAACTGTATAGGCAACCAAGTAGTCCTTTACCGTGGACGCGGCTATTCGAATAGATGATGTTAACCCTGCAGGGGTGTACTTCTTCATACATGTTTCCACCACTTAGCGCCTGCACACCACATGTGCTCGGCAGACTTCAAGGGAAAGCCGACGTGGGTGTAGACCATGACCTACCTAAACACTCAAGTCTCTAGTCCAGGTTTATCGCCTATTCAGGTTCCATCCGCAGGGAGTCCGGCCGAGGTTTCCACATATAGCCCCGAACGATGTGTGCAGGGTTCCCGAGATACCAAACGGGCATCCGATACACCGTGCCACGTACCTACCGCATCACAGCCCAACCCGAGGGTCAGCGCTGCGCACGGCCTCCAGTATACTACAAACACCAGAAACTACTCGCAACTCCTGGACAGAGGACTAGGGTGGTTAAGAAGTCGAGCGGGGTCATATTTCAGGGCCCAATGCATGGTAGTAGTAGAATCTTAAATCACACATACAGATCTTAGTACTTAAGGACGGTTCTAATGAAACAACCCACCATGTACTCCTACATGGCCTCTCATCGGTACCTTTACCAAATCATGTTCAACACATCACTCTCATTACTGACATGATCATTTCACTCTAGCCCATCACCCAGATGAACCAGACCTGACACAACTCTAAGCATAGAAGGCATAGCAAGGTAGGAAACACAAACATGGCTCAATCAACTCCTACACATGCTAGTGGGTTTCATCTAGTTACTGTGGCAATGACAGGTCATGCAGAGGAAATATGTTCAACTACCGTAGCACACATCAGTTTGAAACGCGATTGTCTTAAATGCAGTAAATGAAGCAGGAGCGAGAGCATGGGATTTTATCGATATGATCAAACGGGTGGTTGCTTGCCTAGAAGGTTCGTAGTCTGATACTATTCTTCGTTCCGTTACTCGCGGTATTCCTCCGGGGCAGAACCTACCACAAAGAGCACCGATAACACAATCAATACCAAACAATATGCAACAATATGATGCATGCATGTGACATGGCAAAAATGAGTGTTTTGGGCTAATGCAACTATAACCAGATGGGTTTGAGCTAATTTGAACCAAAGATTCAAAGTTCAAACTCATTTGTGATCTTAAATAGTGCTTTATCATGTTTTGCACTAAACAGCAAGTGAACTTGTTTAAACATGCATGAAACCAGTACATATGGATAGATTGGATTTTTCTGATCATTTTTCATATATAACACTTTGCATTTGGAGTTATAGATTATTTTCTATGAATTTTTTAAGTCAGCACTATTTTCTGAAATTTCCTGAATGAGAATAAATCAAGAACATGAGTTACTGCATCAGCATTGCGTCAGCATGGCGTCAGCAGGTCAACAGGGGTGATCCAGGTCAAACCTTACCGGTGGGACCCACTGGTCAGTGTCTCTGTTAATTAACTAACCTATTTATGATTAGTTTAACACTAACCTAGATTTGACTAACGGGCAGGGCCCACATGTCAGTGACCCGGGTGGGTCAAATCCCTGGTTAAACTGGGCCGACTCGCTGGTGTTTAGCCGCCGGCGACGTCCAGACGCGGTGGAGGTTGTGGGTTTTGCCCTCCGGTGACCAAATGGACGGCGGAGGCCACCTACGTGTAGCTGGGAGTGAGTCGCGTCGAGGGGTGGTGGTGGTTGAGCTCAAGGTCACCGGAAACAATGCCGATGACGAGCTTTGCGGCTGCCGGAGTTCGGGTGAGGATGAACTCATCGTTGCAGTGGTTCTGGAGGCACGAGGCCAGCTCTTACATGGTCTACGCGGTGCGGTGAGATTAGTGGACAAGGTGGCATGGCCGTTGGGTGGCCCGAGCTACGTCGGCGACGAGCTCAGCGGCGGCGGGTGCGGTGAAGCTTGTTGCAGTCGTTGCAGGGGACGGCAACGAGAACAAAGAGGATGGGGAGAGGCAGAAGCTCACGGTGGTCACGGCAAGCTAGACGGCGAGGTCGGGGACGAGCTATAGCAGTGGTGACGACGAAGGGGATCTCCGGTGATGGCGGGGTCGGGCGAGGCTATTGTAGTGGCTTCGGGGCGAACGAGCGCTCGGGGCTCGGTCTTCTTGATGGAGAGGAGGGCGGCGAAGCTCTTGGACACGGCAAGGCGGCATGGAGACGAAGGTGGCCGCGTCTACGACGGTGGTGCGGCTGCGGCTACGTCGGCCATGGTGGGAAAGGGCGAGAGAGAGGCGCTGGGGGAGAAGTGAGGTGTCCAAGGGGTCAAGGAGGCGACGTGGAGGTCGTCCAGGGGATCGACAACGCAGGCAGCAAGCAGCTGGTGCCGTGGCGAGCTCGCGCGCGCTGGCGTCACCTCCCTGTCTTCCTGGCAGGGACGAAGCAGCTGGCTGGCATGGGCCAGCACAGTGCTGGGCCGCCAGGTGGGCCGGCTGGTGGGTTTGCCAGGTAAGTTGCTTTCTTTTTTATTTTTGTTATTCTTTTCTTTCTGTAGGTTTGTAGCATTTCTAAAAATACCTAGGCACTTTCAAAAATCACCAAACTACTCATGCCCACTGTGTAGAATATATCCAACAGGAAACATTTTAGTTTAGGATTATTTGGACATTTAAAATATTTTATAACATTTAAATGCCCAAATGCAATTAACATATGATTTAATCCAGTGACCTTAGGATGACTTAGAAACTTGTGCACCATTTTTGTCAGAGGTTTAAGACCAAGGCAAAGATGATGAACATTTTAGAAGGCCAGTTCAGGTTCATTGAAAATGATTTTAGTAAACCCTCGTTAGTTTAAGGGGGTGTTGGGGGTTCTGTCATCCCCATTTCCATGTTTCTGATAAAAGTAAACATGATGCCATCACTCTAATGCATGAACTAGCTAGGGTGTGACAACTCACCCCCACTCAAAAAAATCTCGTCCCGAGATTTAGGATCCTTCGGGAAGAAGGTGGGGTACTCAAGTCGAAGACGATCCTCCCTTTCCAAAGTGACTATTGAACCTTGTGAAACTTGATGTTATGGCATTGAGTGGTACGCTCAGCTTAATCAAGGATACAATCGGGATATTCTCGATATGTGAGATTATCTTGGAGGTCAAGTGTTTCATGGTCCACTCCACGGATAAGATCCGAGAAGCAACGCCAGAGTTGAGAAACGTGGAAGACATCGTGGACTCTGGAGAGGTACGGAGGTAGTTCCAATTGGTAGGCAACTTCTCCTCATTTGGCAAGAATGCGAAAGGGTCCAATGTAGCGAGGAGCCAACTTGCCTTTGATACCGAAGCGATGGGTTCCCTTCAGAGGAGTAACCCGAAGGTAAGCCTTCTCGTCAACTTCAAAAGTCATAGCCTTATGTTTATGATCATATTGGCTCTTTTGACGAGATTGGGCTGTTTTCAACTTTTTGTGAATGATGCGAACTTGCTCTTCTGCGTCCTGGATCATATCTGGGCCAAAGAATTGTCTTTCCCCGGTTTCTGGCCAGTTAAGACGCGTTCGACACCTTCATCCATAGAGAACTTCAAAAGGAGCTTTGGCCAAGCTAGATTGATACCTATTGTTATAAGAAAATTCGGCAAATGGAAGGCATTTCTCCCAATCCATTCCGAATGAGATAACAGAAGCTCGAAGCATATCTTCCAAAATTTGGTTGACGCATTCTACTTGACCACTTGATTGAGGGTGGAAGGCGGTGCTAAAGGAGAGGCGAGTTCCCATAGCATTTTGGATACTTTCCCAAAATCGAGAGGTGAAGAGACTTCCACGATCCAAGTTAATTTCCAATGGAACACCATGGAGAGACACTATTCGAGAGATATATAGATCTGCTAGTTGACTAGCGGTTATACTCTCACGAACAGGCAAAAAATGGGCTACTTTGGAAAGACGGTCGATAACAACGAAGATAGCATTATTTCCTCTCTTGGTCCTGGGAAAATGGTGATGAAATCCATACCAATTTTATCCCATTTCCATTCAGGAATAGCTAAAGGTTGAAGGGTGCTAGCGGGCCATTGATGCTCTGATTTAACACGACGACAGACGTCGTAATTAGCAATAAATTGAGCAATTTCCTTCTTCATCCTAGTCCACCAGAACCTCTGGCGTAGGTCCTGATACATCTTAGTACTACCGGGATGAATGGTGAGAGGAGATTCATGAGCCTCCTTAAGGATCAACTATCGTAGATGCTGGTTCTCGGGAAGCACTAGATGGTTCTCAAAGAAGACAACACCTTGGTCATCCATAGAGAAACATTTAGCAACCCCGCTAGCAATGTTTTCTTGGATGCGGGTTATACCTTTATCTCGCTTCTGGGCAGCTATGATTTGATCCGTAAGAGTAGGTTTCGCCACCAAGGTGGAAAGGAATCCTTGAGGAACAATGTGAAGGTTAAGCTTCCGAAATTACTCATGGAGAAGTGGTTGACTTTGTTGTAACATCAGATTGTTACAATAAGACTTATGACTTAGTGCATCAGCCATGGCATTGGCTTTTCCTGGGGTGTAAGTTATCCCTAAGTCGAAATATGTGATCAACTCGACCCAACGTCTTCGCCTGAGATTCAAATCCGGTTGGGTGAATATATATTTCAGACTTTGGTGATCGGTGAAGATTTCGCAACGATTACCGAGAAGGTAATGTCGCCATGTTTTGAGTGCATGGACTACAGTTGCAAGCTCTAGATCATGTGTAGGATAATTTTCCTCATGTGGATGTAACTGTCATGAAGCATAGGCAATTACATGACGATCTTGCATGAGTATGCAACATAGTCCTTGTTACGAGGCGTCGCAATAGATAACAAAGTCCTTGGAGAAATCTGATGGTACCAGTACAGGAACAGATGTCCGGCGTCTTTTCAGTTCCTGAAAACTGTGCTCGCACTATGGGGTCCACTCAAACTTTTTATCTTTCTTGAGGAGTTTAGTTAGATGTTTAGCTACTTTGGAGAAGTTCTCAACAAAGCGGCGACAATAACTCGCTAAGCCAAGGAAGCTCCGAAGTTGCTTCACCGATTCAGGTGGAGTCCAATTAAGAACGGCTTGAACTCGCTCGGGATTGACAGAAATACCCTTACCAGAGATTACATGGCCTAGATAGGTCACTTCTGGCAACCAAAATTCACATTTAGAGAATTTGGCATAAAGGTGATGCTCTCGAAGTTTCATCAACACTAGCCTTAGATGCTCGGCATGTTCTTCCTCATTCTTGGAGTAGATGAGTATATCATCGAGGTATACCACAACGAATTTATCCAAATACTCCATGAAGCTCGAGTTCATTAACCGAGAGAAAGTGGCTGGGGCATTGGTTTAACCGAAGGACATGATGGTGTACTCGTATTGGCCATAACGAGTAAAAAGGCCGTTTGGATATGTCCCTGTTCTTGATTTTGATTTGATGGTAGCCCAACCTCAAATCCATCTTAGAAAAGACTGAGGATCCAGCAAGCTAATCATACAGGTCATTGATCCTAGGGAGCGGATACTCGTTCTTTATTGTGACCAAGTTAACGGGTCGATAATCTACAACCATCCTATCCGTACCATCCTTCTTATTAACGAAGAGGATGGGACAAGACCATGGAGAAGAACTATGACGGATGAAACCCTTTTTCAAGGACTCGTCGAGTTGTTTCTTGAGCTCAACTAGTTCTAGTGGTGTCATCTTATAGGGTCTCCTAGAGATTGGGACAGTTCCTGGAATAAGATCTATCACGAACTCGACATCCCTGTAAGGTGGAACACCTGGCAGTTCTTCTGGAAAGACATCTGGAAAGTCACGGACTACCGGAACGTCTTCGAGGTCTGGCAAAGGACTAGCATTAAGAGAATAGAGTTGTCACTTAGCTACTCGGGTCAAAACATTGACCACCTTGCCCGATGGATGTGTAAGTTGAACAGTCTTAGAGAAACAATCAATCTTGGCATGATGGGCTGACATCCAGTCCATACCCAAGATGATATTAATGTCTGAGGATTTGAGAGCTATCAAAGATGCAAGGAAAACAAGTCTATCGACATGAATTTCATTCCCATGGCTCACTCTAGAAGTTTGCCATTTTGATCCCGGGGTTTGAATTACCGTGGAGGTGGGCATATCACAAAATGCGGTGTTATGCAAACAAGCATAGCTCTCGAATATGAATGAATGATATGCTCTAGTATCAAAAAGAACAGATGTCGGATGGCAGTTAACAAGGAGCATACCAAGAACGACGTTGGGATCATCCTGAGCCTCTTCAGCTGAGACGCAGTTCACATGGCCACGTGCAACGGTGGCCGGCTTGGTGTAGTACACCTTCCCGGTTGGCTTCCCATGGCCAACAGCCTTTTTGGACTGGTTGGGGTTGGGGTTGTACTGGGGACACTCTAGCATGTAGTGACCCGGTTCTCCACACTTGAAGCATGTCACAGTGCTGGTGCGTGGGGGAGCATTGGTGGTGGATCCACCATAAGACTTGGGCGGTGCATACTGTTGGGTTGGGCGAGGCGCCTGAAAGGATGGCCTCAGTGTGAACCTGGGTGGCGGAGATGTGTTAGGCACCCACACCCGGCGCTTCTGAGAGCCAGAATTGGATGAGAAACCAATGTCACGGCCGTGCTTGTGTGTAGCTTCGAAGTCAGTTTGTCCTGTCTTAGCACTGATAGCCTTGTTCACTAGCTTCTGGAAGGAAGTGCACTTGTGCAATCGGAGATCGCGGCGAAGCTCGGGGCTAAGTCCCTTGCGGAACCTTGCCTGCTTCTTGGCGTCGGTGGATACTTCCTCAGTTGCATAACATGCTAGGTTTCCAAACTCTCTGTTGTATGCATCCACAGTGAGTCTACCCTGGGTGAAACTACAGAACTCCTCCCGCTTGCGACACATAAGACCTTCTGGAATGTGATGCTCATGGAAAGCCTCATTGAACTCTGACCAAGTGGTTGCCTGGCCAGCTGGGCACATGGCCTCATAGTTCTCCCACCAAAGGCTGGCGGGGCCTTCAAGATGATAAGCAGCAAAGATGACCTTGTCAGCTTCGGCTATGTGTGCAGAGCATAGCTTGTGGGTGATACTGTGGAGCCAATCATCCGCGTCGAGGGGCTCAACAGAATGATGGAAGGTGGGTGGATGCAACTTGATGAAATCACTAAGAGACACCAAGTCCTTCCTCTGGTGTTGTGCTGTGTTCTGCTCAATGCGTTCCAGCAAACAATTGGTCTCACGTTTGTTCCTCTCGGCCTCCAGTATGACCTCAGCCAAGGAAGGAGGTTGAGGCAGATTCTCATCTCTAGCCCCACTGCCTTCAGCCTGCTCCGGGGTAGCAGGGTTGTTTCGGGTGTTGACCATCCTAGGAAAACAAAACAACGATTTAGACAAGGATGACAAAATTCTGACATAGAAGTGCAGAATGTAGTGGATGACTCGGAATGCAAGATGTTCATCCGTATGACATGGTAATACATAAATTGCCATATTTATACCATCTTTCATAAACACCATACACGGTTTAGTACAAGACCAAACTGAAGTACAAATGCGGTGAAAGGAAGATTACATCTCATCGGAGGCATTCCAAGCTCCTATACATTATTTTTCTACACCTTCGGAATTAGTACACACTAAGTCGTATTCCACAAGACGCGCAGGACTGTGGAGATACAACTTCTACATACTACTAGTGTCATGATCCAGCTCAGTCATTTCCGGCTCCGTAGTAGTCCTCATAGAGATCCCCCGCATAGCCTGGAAGCGGGACGTGTGGATCCGGAAACTCACGATCACGTCGGGCCTGTGGACCATATTGACTCGTATGAGGCCTTGGCCCCACGAAGGGTGGAAGACGGCGCCCACGCGGAGGCGTGATACCTCCAACATCTGGATAATCCATGCGAGCTGGAAGACGTGTGCGGACGGGGTACAAGTCCCGCATATCCAGGTAACCGGTCTGCACGGCAGGTGTGAGCAATGTCAGGGTAGCCAGGGGTCCTAGCGGGTGTTTTACAGCTCCATGCGTAAGGCATGGTTCTCTCGGTCTCTCTCCTCTAACATCTCAGTAGTGGTGCGGAGAAGTGGCTCCTCATGAGAAGCATCGACATAAAGCCCAGTGTAGTAGCCCTCTTGGCCAGTGTGTGCCGCCGGCAGATAGTGGAACTCAGAATCATTTAGTGATGCATACCCAGCTCGAATGATGGAGATCATAGAGTAGGCAACATCCTGCACGGACATCTCCATGGTGATATCAAGCCCATAGAACCAGTGCAGAGGCTCGATAGCTCCGGGATAAGAAGGGAAGATCCTCACGGTGCAGATAAACTGACTCCGATTAAAATCGCGAAACTGCTCTTCGACGGTATATTCAGGATACCATCTGTAGCCTGTCTCAGTCATCACTCGTACTAACATGGTCGTGTGCTCGGGCACTTCAATGCACTGGGTTAGTCGTACCACCTGGTGAGTAGTGCGAGAAGACATCTGAAACACCAAATAATGCAAAGGCATTAGAATTTCTAGCAGAAATTAGACAGCATAACGGCTGTAAATGCTCAAAAAGGATTTTGAGACACTTTGCGAAGGATTGCATAGACACTCAACAACATCATATCAAGGTTCTGGTCAAACTAACAACTTACTGAAGTAGTAGAACTGAACTGGGGCTTGTAACCATCAATCCTATAAGTTGCTACGGATTAGTAACACGTGAACCTAATGGAGAGAAGAGATCCTAGTCTTAACCCCTGTGGAAAGAATGGACTAACTCAGATCAGAATGCCATTAGGTAAAGGAGTAAAAAGAGCCTTACGTTCCTTCCCACAATCAATTCCCCTACATATAACTAAAGCATTTCTAGACTCGGCATCGACCAGTTTGGCTTGAAGAACCTACAGGCAGTCCGGCTTTGATGCCAATGCTTTCAGGACCCCGATCCAATGCCACACCGATCTAGCATGTAACACCTCATATCACTTTGTGGCCTCCTGCACGGTATCCCCACGGGTGACGCCTTACCAGGCCCGGGACCGTTTGCGCCTTTTGGCACACGTATATGATAGTGTCGCTAGCATCCATATGGCAAATAACCCTGGCTGACATGGCTAGTCGTGAACCCAAAGTGGCAATAACTTGCAGGGATAGGCATACATGACCCAAAAACGAATGTGTCGATCAACAGCGAGTGAATCCCAAGTCGTAGCAAGCTACAAGGACTTAAAGGATCACCGCGTGACATTTCCCCGAAGGGACAGACACAGGAACGAAGAAGGACACATGCCGGCCAACCTAAGTGTTCTGGAGCAGTAGCAAGCTACCATGGCTCAGTGGAAGCACTAGGAGACATTTCCCGGGAAGAGAGGCTACCAAGGATAAACAACTAGATAGTCAGATCCCACACATACCAAGCATTTCAAACATATGCACAATATGCTCGATATGTGCAAATACAACATGGCATCACAACAAAACTCTACAACTCAAGTACTTTATTTAAAAGGCTCCAGAGAGCCATACATATCATTCACACAGGTACGGTCACACGACCTAGCATTCAAGTCATATAAGCATACAAGCCATAAGCGGAAGCAACGTATCTGGATATAGACATCTAGAAAGTAAAAAGGCTTGAGGAAGCCTAACTATCCTACAAGGGTCCACCATGTGCTCAGGATCACCACCTGTGCCTTAGGCTACTCGTCGACATCAAGGTCTACGTAGAACCCATCAGAAGGGGTTGCAGCATCTTCTGAAAACGTAAATAAGAAAACATGACTACAGAGGTACTCAGCAAGACTTACATTAGATCCTACACACATGCACATTATCAATAAAAGGGATGGTGGGGTTATTGCAGCAAGCCAGCTTTGACTCTTGGCTAAACTATCTTACGGGACCCCAACTTTTAATTGTTTTGTGCACTCGAGTCCACTACACACCACATCAATACACAACCGGGGATCCACCTCTGTCATCCTACGGAAGGGCCATCGACGACACTCACACTTATCTTGAGGCTTTTAGTAGTTTCCATTTACTTGTCTATGAACTTTATAGGCAACCAAGTAGCCCTTTACCGCGGATGCGGCTATTCGAACCCTGCATGGGTGTACTTCTTCATACATGTTTCCACCACTTAGTGCCTGCACACGACATGTGCTTGGCAGACTTCAAGCGAAAGCCGACGTGGGTGTAGACCACGACCTACCTAAACACTCAAGTCTCTAGTCCAGGTTTATCGCCTATCCAGGTTCCATCTATAGGTAGTCCGGCTGAGGTTTCCACATATGGCCCGAACAATGTGTGCAGGGTTCCCGAGACACCAAACGGGCATCCGGTACACCATGCTATGTACCTACTGCATCACAGCCCACCCCGAGGGTCAGTGCTTCGCACGACCTCCAGTATACTACAAACACCAGAAACTACTTGCAACTCCTGGACAGAGGACTTGGGTGGTTAAGAAGTCGAGCGGGGTCATATTTCAGGGCCCAATGCATGGTAGTAGCTGAATCTTAAATCACACATACAGATCTCAGTGCTTAAGGACGGTTCCAATGAAACAACCCACCATGTGCTCCTACATGGCCTCCCATTGATACCTTTACCAAATCGTGTTCAACACATCAGTCTCATTACTGACATGATCATTTCACTCTAGCCCATCACCCAGATGAACCAGACCTAACATGACTCTAAGCATAGCAGGCATAGCAAGGTAGGAAACACAAACATGGCTCAATCAACTCCTACACATGCTAGTGGGTTTCATCTAGTTACTGTGGCAATGACAGGTCATGCAGAGGAAATGGGTTCAACTACCATCGCACACAGCAGTTTGAAACGTGATTGTCTTAAATGCTATAAATGAGAGTAGGAGCGAGAACATGGGATTTTATCGATATGATGAAAAGGGTGGTTGCTTGCCTGGCAGGTCCATAGTCTGATACTGTTCTTCGTTCGGGTACTCGCGGTATTCCTCCAGGGCAGAACCTACTGTAGAGAGCACCGATAACACAATCAATACCAAACAATATGCAACAATATGATACATGCATGTGACATGGCAAAAATGAGTGTGTTGGGCTAATGCAACTATAACCAGATGGGTTTGAGTGCATTTGAACCAAAGATTCAAAGTTCAAACTCATTTGTGATCTTAAATAGTGCTTTATAATGTTTTGCACTAAAAAGCAAGTTAGCTTGTTTAAACATGCATTAAACTAGTATAGATGGATAGATTGGATTTTTCTGATCAATTTTCATATATAACACTTTGCATTTGGAGTTATAGATTATTTTCTATGAATTTTCGAAGTTAGCACTATTTTCTGAAATTTCCTGAATAAGAATAAATCCAGAAAATGAGTTACTGCATCAGCATTGCGCCAGCAGGTCAACAGGGGCGGTCCAGGTCAAACCTGACCAGTGGGACCCACTGGTCAGTGTCTTTGTTAATTAACTAACCTATTTCGGATTAGTTTAACACTAACCTAGATTTGACTAACGGGCAGGGCCCACATGTCAGTGATCCAGGGGGGTCAAATCCCTGGTCAAACTGGGCTGACTCGCCGGCGTTTAGCCGCCGGCGACGTCCAGACGCGGCAGAGGCTGCGGGTTTCGCCCTCCGGCGACCAAATGGATGGCGGAGGCCACCTACGTGTAGCTGGGATGGCGAGGTCGGGGACGAGCTGTAGCAGTGGTGACGGCGAAGGGGATCTCCGGTGACGGTGGGGTCGGGCGAGGCTATTGCAGTGGCTTCAGTACGAACGAGCGCTTGGGGCTCGGTCTGCTTGATAGAGAGGAGGACGGCGAAGCTCTTGGACATGGCGAGGCAGCATGGAGACGACGGTGGCCGCGTCTACGACGGCGGTGCGGCTGCGGCTGCGTCGGCCATGGTGGGAGAGGGCGAGAGAGAGGCGCTAGGGGAGAAGTGAGGTGTCCAGGGGGTCGGGGAGACGACATGGAGGTCGTCCAGGGGATTGACAGCGCAGGCGGCAAGCAGCTGGCGCCGTGGAGAGCTCGCGCACGCCGGCGTCACCTCCCTGCCTGCCTAGCGGGGACGAAGCAGCTGGCTAACGCGGGCCATCATAGTGCTGGGCCGGCTGGTGGGTTTGCCAGGTAAGTTGCTTTCTTTTTTATTTTTGTTTTTATTTTCTTTCTGTAGGTTTGTGGCATTTCTAAAAATACCTAGGCACTTTCAAAAATCACCAAACTACTCATGCCCACTGTGTAGAATATATCCAACAGGAAACATTTTAGTTTAGGATTATTTGGACATTTAAAATATTTTATAGCATTTAAATGCCCAAATGCAATTAACATGTGATTTAATCCATTGACCTTAGGATGACCTAGAAAATTGTGCACCATTTTTGTCAGAGGTTTAAGACCAAGGCAAAGATGATGAATATTTTAGAAGGCCATTTCAGGTTCATTGAAAATGATTTTAGTAAACCCTAGTTGGTTTAAGGGGGTGCTGGGGGTTCTGTCATCCGCATTTCCAGGTTTCTGATAAAAGTAAACATGATGCCGTCACTCTAATGTATGAACTAGCTAGGGTGTGACAATAGACCTGGCTCTGATGCCACTGTTGGGGAACGCAGTAATTTCAAAAAAATTCCTACGATCACGCAATATCAATCTCTAGGTGATGCATAGCAACGAGAGGGGAGAGTGTTGTCTACATACCCTTGTAGACCGAAAGTGGAAGCGTTATGGCAATGCGGTTGATGTAGTCATACGTCTTCATGATCCGACCGATCCTAGCACCCAAGGTACGTCACCTTCGTGATCTACACATGTTCAGCTCGGTGAGGTCCCACGAACTCTAGATCCAACTAAGGTCGAGGGAGAGTTTTGTCAGCACGACAGCGTGGTGACGATGATGATGAAGTTACCGGCGCAGGGCTTCGCCTAAGCACTACGATGATATGATCGAGGTGTGTAACTGTGGAGGGGGCACCGCACACGGTTAAAACAATTGTCAACTTGTGTGTTCTAGGGTGCCCCCTTCCCCCGTAAATAAAGGAGCAAGGGGGATGCAGGTTGTCCCTACAAGGGAGCACCCCCAATAGGGGAATCCTACTAGGACTCCAAGTCCTAGTAGGTTTCCACCTAAAGGGAGAGAGAGGGAAGGCAAGGGGGGCATTGTCGGTGTCAAAACCGGCGGATCTCGGGTAGGGGGTCCCGAACTGTGCGTCTAAGGCTAATGGTAACAGGAGACTGGGGACACGATGTTTACCCAGGTTCGGGCCCTCTCGATGGAGGTAATACCCTACTTCCTGCTTGATTGATCTTGATGATATGAGTTTTACAAGAGTTGATCTACCACGAGATCGTAGAGGCTAAACCCTAGAAGCTAGCCTATGATTCTGATTGTTGTTGTCCTACGGACTAAACCCTTCGGTTTATATATACACCGGAAGGGGCTAGGGTTACACAAAGTCAGTTACAAAGAAGGAGATCTATCATCCGGATCGCCAAGCTTGCCTTCCACACAAAGGAGAGTCCCATCTGGACACAGGACGAAGTCTTGAATCTTGTATCTTCATAGTCCAACAGTCCGCCAAAGTATATAGTCCGGCTATCCGGATACCCCCTTATCCAGGACTCCCTTAGTAGCCCCTGAACCAGGCTTCAATGACGATGAGTCCGGCCCGCAGATTGTCTTCGGCATTGCAAGGCGGGTTCCATCTCCGAATACTCCAAAGTAATCTTGGAACACTTAAAAAGTGTCCGGCTCTGCAAGACAAATTTCGCATACCACCATAGAGAGAATAATATTTCACAAATCTAATCTGCTGACAACTCTTCGTAGCGTAACATCAAGCCACAGCCCGGTCTTTATTCGAACCGTTTTCCACAACCAGCTACCGCACATACTGCGAGGCGGTTTCTGATAACCCACAAGTGTAGGGGATTGCAACAGTTTTCGATAAGTAAGAGTGTCGAACCCAACGAGGAGCTAAAGGTAGAATACATATTCCCTCAAGTTCTATCGACCACCAATACAACTCTACGCACGCTTGATGTTCTCTTTACCTAGAACAAGTATGAAACTAGAAGTACTTTGTAGGAGTTGTTGGATAGGTTTGCAAGATAATAAAGAGCACGTAAATAAAAGCTAGGGGCTGTTTAAATAAAGAAGCAATAAAGTAAATATTAGTAGAGAGCTTTTTGTTATGAGAAAGTTATTTGTCCAAGGCAATCGATAACTAGACCGGTAATCATTGTTGCAATTCTATTTGAGGGAGAGGCATAGGCTAACATATCATCCCTTACTTGGAATTCTATACACTTATGACTGGAACTCTAGAAAGCATCCGTAACTACTAAAGATTCATTAAGGTAAAACCAAACCATAGCATTAAAGTATCAAGTCCCCTTTTATCCCATACGCAAACAACCTACTTACTCGGGTTTGAGTTTCAGTCACTCACGCAACCCACCATAAGAAAATCATAAACATATTGCAAACCCTACAACGGGAATCCCTCACGCTTGCGTGACACAGAGGGCACAATAGGACAGCACCAATAATAAAACATGCAACTCAAACCAATCACGATCATCAATTAACCCATAGGACAAAACGGATCTACTCAAACATCATAAGATAGCCATACATCATTGGGGAATAATATATAGCATTGAGCACCATGTTTAAGTAGAGATTATAGCGGGTAAGAGAGAGGTTACACCGCTGCATAGAGGGAGGAAGAGTTGGTGGAGATGTTGGTGAAGATGGCGGCGGTGTTGGTGAAGATCGCGGTGATGATGATGGCCCCCGGCAGCGCTCCGGCGCCACCGGAAGCAAGGGGGAGAGGGGGGACCTTCTTCTTCTTCTTCCTTGACCTCCTCCCTAGATGGGAGAAGGGTTTCCCCTCTGTTCCTTGGCTCCCATGGCATGGGAGGGGCGAGAGCCCCTCCGAGATTGGATCTATCTCTCTGTTTCTCTCTGTTTCTGCGTTCTCAGATTCTACCCCTTCACCGTTTCTTAAATATCCGGAGATCCGTAACTACAATTGGGGTGAATATTTCGCCCAGATTTTTCTCATAAAATTAGCTTTCTTGCGGCAAAAGTAGAGCATCAACCGCCTTACGGGTGGCCCACGAGAGACCAGGGCGTGCCCAGGGGTAGGGGGCGCGCCCCCTGTCTCGTGGCCACCCCGGACACCGTTTCGCATTGATTTGTCCTCTGGAAAATCCCAAATATTCCAAAATAATTCTCCGTCCGTTTTTATCCCGTTTGGATTCCGTTTGATATTGGTTTTCTGCGAAACATAAAACATGCAACAGACAGGAACTGGCACTGGGCACTGGATCAATATGTTAGTCCCAAAAATAGTATAAAAAGTTGCCAAAAGTATATGAAAGTTGAAGAATATTGGCATGGAACAATCAAAAATTATAGATACGGCGGAGACGTATCAGCATCCCCAAGCTTAATTCCTGCTCATCCTCGAGTAGGTAAATGATAAAAAAGATAATTTTTGATGTGGAATGCTACCTAGCATAATCTTGATCATATGTCTAATCATGGCATGAATATTAAGACACGAGTGATTCAAAGCAATAGTCTATCATTTGACATAAAAACAATAATACTTCGAGCGTACTAATAAAGCAATCATGTCTTTTCAAAACAACATGGCCAAAGAAAGTTATCCCTACAAAATCATATAGTCTGGTTGTTGCTCTATCTTCATCACACAAAGTATTTAATCATGCACAACCCCGATGACAAGCCAAGCAATTGTTTCATACTTTAATAATCTCAAACTTTTTCAACTTTCATGCAATACATGAGCGTGAGCCATGGACATAGCACTATAGGTGGAATAGAATATGATGGTGGGGGTTATGTGGAGAAGACAAAAAGGGAGAAAGTCTCACATCGACTAGGTGTATCAATGGGCTATGGAGATGCCCATCAATAGATATCAATGTGAGTGAGTAGGGATTGCCATGCAACGGTTGCACTAGAGCTATAAGTGTATGAAAGCTCAAACTGAAAACTAAGTGGGTGTGCATCCAACTTGCTTGCTCATGAAGACCTCGGACATTTGAGGAAGCCCATCATCGGAATATACAAGCCAAGTTCTATAATGAAAATTCCCACTAGTATATGAAAGTGATAACTCAAGAGACTCTCTATATGAAGAACATGGTGCTACTCTGAGGCACAAGTGTGGTAAAAGGATAGTAACATTGCCCCTTCTCTCTTTTTCTCTCATTTTTTTTATTTTCTTTATTATTATTATTTTTTTTCTTTTTGGTGGGCTTCTTTGGCCTCTTTTTTTTATTTGGGCTTCTTTGGCCTCTTTTATTTTTCATAAAGTCTGGAGTCTCATCCCGACTTGCGGGGGAATCATAGTCTCCATCATCCTTTCCTCACTGGGGCAATGCTCTAATAATGATGATCATCACACTTTTATTTACTTACAACTCAATATCTAGAACAAAGATATGACTCTATATGAATGCTTCCGGCGGTGTACCGGGATGTGCAATGATCTAGCATAGCAATGACATCAAAAAACGGACAAGCCATGAAAACATCATGCTAGCTATCTTACGATCACGCAAAGCAATATGACAATGAATGCTCAAGTCATGTATATGATGATGATGGAAGTTGCATGGTAATATATCTCGGAATGGCTATGGAAATGCCATGATAGGTAGGTATGGTGGCTGTTTTGAGGAAGATATAATGAGGCTTATATGTGATAGAGCGTATCGTATCACGGGGTTTAGATGCACCTGCGAAGTTTGCACCAACTCTCAAGGTGAGAAAGGGCAATGCACGGTACCGAAGAGGCTAGCAATGATGGAAGGGTGAGAGTGTGTATAATCCATGGACTCAACATTAGTCATAAAGAACTCATATACTTATTGCAAAAATCTACAAGCCATTGAAAACAAAGTACTACGTGCATGCTCCTAGGGGGATAGATTGGTAGGAAAAGACCATCGCTCGTCCCCGACCGCCACTCATAAGGAAGACAATCAATAAATAAAATTGTGCTCCAACTTCATCACAAAGCGGTTCACCATATGTGCATGCTACGGGAATCACAAACCGCAACACAAGTGTCTCTACAATCCACAACCACCCACTAGCATGACTCTAATATCACCACCTTTATATCGCAAAACTATTGCAAGGAATCAAACATATCATATTCAGTGTTCTACAAGTTTATGTAGGATTTTATGACTAACCATGTGAATGACCAATTCCTGTCATCTCTCTAAATTGATATAAGTGAAGCAAGAGAGTATAGTTCTTTCTACAAAAGATGTGCCCATGCTCTAACAATTATAAGTGAAGCAAAAGAGCATTCTACAAATGGCGGTTTTCTATATGAAGAGAAACACGCAATCCAAACTTCAAATGATATAAGTGAAGCACGTGAAGCATTCTATAAAGCCATACTCAAAAGATTTAAGTGAAGTGCAATGAGAATTCTATAAATCAACCAAGGACTACCTCATACCAGCATGGTTCATAAAAGAAAAATGAAAACTAAATGCAAAAGACGCTCCAAGACTTGCACATAATGCATAAACGAAACGAATACGAAAACATACCGATACTTGTTGAAGAAAGAGGGGATGCCTTCCGGGGCATCCCCAAGCTTAGACGCTTGAATCTCCTTGAATATTTACTTGGGGTGCCTCGGGCATCCCCAAGCTTGAGCTCTTGCCTCTCTTCCTTTTCCTCATATCGAGACATCCTCGATTAGACACTACATCCACACAAAACTTCAACAGAAAACTCGGTAAGATCCGTTAGTATAATAAAGCAAATCACCACTCTATGTACTGTAGCAAACCAATTCATATTTTGTTTTTGCATTGTGTCTACTGTAACATAACTTTTCCATGGCTTAATCCACTGATATAAATTGATAGTTTCATCAAAAGAAGCAAACTATGCATCAAAAACAGAATCTGTGAAAAACAGAACAGTCTGTAGCAATCTGAACATTCACCATACTTCTGGTACCCCAAACATTCTACAAAAATTAGGAAAAATAAACAAGTTGTACATAAAGACAGTGCAAAAGGAATCAGAACCAATTGACGTTCCAGGTAAAAATGTAAAATCGAGAACTACAGCCAAAGTTTCTTTCCTGCATCGTACAAACCAACAAGCATTGTAAACATCCTAAAGGCAAACCTTAGCACATTATTTTTATAATACAATGGAATTATACAAGGAGATAATTATTTTTGTTGAAAAGTTTCTATAATCAAGATTCACAAAGTTTCCGTGAGCATGAACAAAGTTCAAGGCTAGCTCCCACTTCAACAATGATTGTCTTTCTCACTTTCACTTTCCTTTTTGAAAAGTTTTTAGGCTCCCCTATTTATTTATTTTGTTTTTAAACTATATGAAAGCACTCAACAGAAATAAAATGACTCTCTAAAACTTCCTGGTTGTCTCCCTGGCAGCGCTTTCTTTAAAGCCATTAAGGTAGGCATATAGTGCTCAAGTAATGAATCCACCCGGATCCCAAGGTATATCAAAGCCAATTTTAATTAACAATGATTTGTAATTTAGTAGTGAGCACAAAGTAACATATATCATGCAACAACGAAGTATAACTCTCTTCCTATGCATCGGCATGTCATAAAAGAACAATTCATGCACACATAGTAAAGGACAATGCATAGTATAAGCAGTTTCTTGCAATTTCATAGTATGGGAAACATAGAGAGGTGGAGAAATAGTTCCTCTCTCATAATAATTGCAAGTAGGAGCAGCAAGCACATGCATATTACATTCATCAAAATCATCATGTGCAATGGTAAAAGGCAACCCATCAATATAATCCTTAATAAGCACAAACTTCTCCGATATACTGCAGTAGGGAGAATTCAAAAAGATATTAGGACTATCATGTGTGGGTGCAATAGCAACAATTTCATGTTTAACATAAGGAACTACAGCAAGTTCATCTCCATAAGCATAATTCATATTGGCATCTTGGCCACAAGCATAGCAAGCATCATCAAAAAGGGATATTTCAAACAAATTCAAGGGATCATAGCAATCATCATAGCAATCATCCTTCGGTAAGCATGAAGGGGAATTAAACAATGTATGAGTTGGAGGGTTACTCTCATTAGAAGGTGGGCATAGGTATCTAATCCGCTCTTCCTCCTTTCGTTCTTCGCTCTCCTCATCATCTTTTTTATCTAATGAGCTCACTATTTCATCAATTTCTTCTTCCATAGCTTCCTGCAAAATATTAGTCTCTTCTTGGACAGTGTTGACTTTCTTCACAAAAGCATTAATATAGTAACTGTATTCATAATTTTCATAGCAATATCCAAGTATAGCAAGATTTTCCGACCTATAACCATCATCATCAAAAGCTTCATACTTTTCAAACAAAGCTTCAATATCATAGGCAGCCTTAAAAGCAACAAATTCTTCTATTTGTTCCACATCATAGTAATCATATATACCATTAGCATAGGAAGCTAAGGTTTCATTATCGTTAAATTTGCATGAAAAGGGGAGGTGTGGAGCCTCCATCCTAGAGCAACAAGTAATATCATATCTCAAGCATCGATTCCAGGTATACCAACGCAACATAATAAATTGATCCCATAATAGTTTCCCTTTTTGTGTCGAGCGATAATCCCTAAAGTATCCACGTTGATCCAACGTGTCTCCCATTATAAAGTTGAATGGGGCTTTCTCGGGATTATCAAAGTAGTACATAATATCTCTCGCATAATGAGAGTCGGGGTTTTAGGAGTTACCCCATCTTCATGAGTAGCAAGTACAGCTAATTTTTTTGGTATTTTGCGTTCCATATCCATAACTAAAGATAGAGAACAACTTAGAACAACAAATAAAAATTACTTAGTGATAAAGCAAACAAGCACACACGAGAATATTCACCCCACGCTATGACTCCCCGGCAACGGCACCAGAAAAAGGTCTTGATAACCCACAAGTGTAGGGGATCGCAAAAGTTTTCGATAAGTAAGAGGGTCGAACCCAACGAGGAGCTAAAGGTAGAATAAATATTCCCTCAAGTTCTATCGACCACCGATACAACTCTACGCACGCTTGACGTTCGCTTTACCTAGAACAAGTATGAAACTAGAAGTACTTTGTAGGAGTTGTTGGATAGGTTTGCAAGATAATAAAGAGCACATAAATAAAAGCTAGGGGCTTTTTAAATAAAGAAGCAATAAAGTAAATATTAGTAGAGAGCTTTTTGTTATGAGAAAGTTATTTGTCCAAGGCAATCGATAACTAGACCGGTAATCATTGTTGCAATTCTATTTGAGGGAGAGGCATAGGCTAACATATCATCCCTTACTTGGAATTCTATGCACTTATGATTGGAACTCTAGCAAGCATCCGCAACTACTAAAGATTCATTAAGGTAAAACCCAACCATAGCATTAAAGTATCAAGTCCCCTTTTATCCCATACACAAACAACCTACTTACTCGGGTTTGTGTTTCAGTCACTCACGCAACCCACCATAAGAAAATCATAAACATATTGCAAACCCTACAGCGGGAATCCCTCACGCTTGCGTGACACGGAGAGCACAATAGGACATCACCAATAATAAAACATGCAACTCAAACCAATCACGATCATCAATTAACACATAGGACAAAACGGATCTACTCAAACATCATAAGAGAGCCATACATCATTGGGGAATAATATATAGCGTTGAGCACCATGTTTAAGTAGAGATTACAGCGGGTAAGAGAGAGGTTACACCGCTGCATAGAGGGAGGAAGAGTTGGTGGAGATGTTGGTGAAGATGGCGGCGGTGTTGGTGAAGATCGCGGTGATGATGATGGCCCCCGGCAGCGCTCCGGCACCACCGGAAGCAAGGGGGAGAGGGCCCCCCTTCTTCTTCTTCTTCCTTGACCTCCTCCCTAGATGGGAGAAGGGTTTCCCCTCTGTTCCTTGGCTCCCATGGCGTGGGAGGGGCGAGAGCCCCTCCGAGATTGGATCTATCTCTCTGTTTCTCTCTGTTTCTGCGTTCTCAGATTTTACCCCTTCACCGTTTCTTACATATCCGGAGATCCGTAACTCCGATTGGGGTGAATCTTTCGCCCAGATTTTTCTCATAAAATTAGATTTCTTGCGGCAAAAGTAGAGCATCAACCGCCTTACGGGTGGCCCACAAGAGATCAGGGCGCGCCCAGGGGTAGGGGGCGCGCCCCCCTATCTCGTGGCCACCCCGGACACCGTTTCGCGTTGATTTTTCCTCCGGAAAATCCCAAATACTCCAAATTAATTCTCCGTCCATTTTTATCCCGTTTGGATTCCGTTTGATATTGGTTTTCTGCGAAACATAAAACATGCAACAGACAGGAACTGGCACTGGGCACTGGATCAATATGTTAGTCCCAAAAATAGTATAAAAAGTTGCCAAAAGTATATGAAAGTTGAAGAATATTGGCATGGAACAATCAAAAATTATAGATACGACGGAGATGTATTAGTTTCTTTGGCACGTCTTGTCAAAGCACAGATCGTGTCCCCTCATCGCGGGATCCTCATTAATGCGGGCATGGGTAACCCAACCGCACCATCAATCGTGGTGCTTGGAAAATGAGTGATTTCGAGAGGCAAGTGGGGAGGCGCACATTTTTCACCGCCTTTATAAAGGGATAAGGATCTCCCGTTTTCACCCACGCCTTCTTCCTCCTTTGCTCATCCGTTCTCGCACTCTCGAGCCCCAGCGCCCAAGTTCTCACCTTCTCCGTAGGACCGCAGCATGTCCGGAGCGGGAGGCAAGTGGATGGCCTCCTTTGTCACAGAGGAGTACATTACCAAGCTTCGGGCGGCCGGATACCTAGCCAAAAACATCGCGCACAGGCTTCCGACGGAGGGACAGATCACCCCCACCCCAAAGTCTCGGGAGAGAGTAGTATTTCTCCCTCATTTCATCCGTGGACTAGGATTTCCACTTCACCCGTTCGTCTGCGGGCTCATGTATTACTACGGGCTAGATTTTCATGATCTGGCCCCAAATTTCGTCCTCAACATCTCGGCGTTCATCGTTGTGTGCGAGGCCTTCCTCCGCATCAAGCCCCACTTTGGCCTGTGGCTGCAAATCTTCTGCGTGAAGCCGAAGATCGTGAGCGGCCAACGGGCGGAGTGCGGAGGCGCCATGGTGGGCAGAATGCCCAACGTTACATGGCTTGACGGTTCCTTCGTGGAGACCGTGAAAGGGTGGCAATCAGGGTGGTTCTACATCACCGAGCCGCACGACGCCAATTGGGTGGCGGCCCCCAAATTCTGATCCGGAATCCCCATGCGGCTCGCCTCTTGGGAAAAGAAGGGCCTGGCCTGGGGAGAACCTGCGGAGCTGATCGGACTTGAGACCTGCATCAAAAGTATGAGGGACAAGAAGATCAAGCTTGTCAACGTGGTCCAGGTCATGCTCGTCCGCCGGATTCTCCCGTGTCAAAGACGGACATTCAATATGTGGGAGTTCGGTCCGGCCGAATACCAGATGCTGCATGAGATTTTCGACACGACGCATAAGGACGTCTAGAAGGTGCTATTCAAGACCGGCGAAGTTCCTCCTCCCATTTCCGAGGATCGCGGGCTTAGCACAAAGCACCTCGCCAATCCGGTAAGTCCTCTGATTATCACAAGATGTGCCTTTCCCAGTATATTCGTGGGAGGATTTATGCGTACGGGGCCCACGGCAAGTCTGGCTCCCCGCCGGTTACTGTACCGGAGCCTCCACAGGTTCCGGATTCAAGTGGGCAGCCCCTTGCTAAGGAGGGCGAGCCGGCCGTGCCGATGACCTCCGTCCAACCGGAGGCATCGGATAATTTATTAGAAGTGCTTCGAGGCGCTTCCATTGATGAAGAGCACCGTACTCTTATGAGTACGGTGATTGAGAAGGTTCAGTCCACCAAAAGCGGATTGACCGAAGCCTGCACCAGCCTCCTAACAGGCTTTGAGGTAAGTAATGAAAAAATGTGAGAAAATATCACCCGGTAGACAGTAGCCCCTGATACTCTGTTTGGTGTTCGGAAAGAGAAGCCAAACGGAGGGTCAACTTAAGAACCGTAGGAGTCTAACAGTACTTGTCTATGTTAATAAGCAGGCGTTGCTGCTAGCCGCCGCTGCGTGCACAGCTGAGGTCGTCGGACTCAGGCGGGACTTGGGGCAGGCCAAAGAAGAGCTCGGCCTCGTGAAGAGGCAGCTCGAGGAGAACAAAGGTAAGTGATACCCTGTCCGTGTGTCATATAGAGGAGAAAATTTGGTGATGCTAACAAAAAGCATCATGATTTTTAATAGGGCCCACGACCGAAGTGGCGGCCCTAAAGAAAGCGCTACCCGAGGCCAAAGCCAAGGCGGCCACGGAGCGCGCCGAGCGTGAAAAGCAAGATGCTCAGGTGGGAGAGGTACATCAAGAGCTCCAGGAGTTCGGCAAGAAGTTTGAGTCCTTGGAGCATGACTTCAAGACGCGGGAGTCTGAGCTTGCGAAGGCCCTCCAGAGCGCGACAGACTCCAAGGTCGAAGCCCAAAAGGCCCTCCAGGAAATCCAGGCGGCCAAAAATATAGCAGAGGGTAAGGCATTCTTTATGCAAAGCAAGCATGTGGAGGAGACATTTCTTTTACTTACAAGAATTCAGAGCTCTCCAGGGGCATTCGCAGATCTGCCACACAACATTTCAGATGCCACGGAGTTCTATCGTGCTGAAAAGGGGAGCTCAACGGAGAAGTTGTTCTAGTCCCAATATACTAGAGCCGAACACCCGATGCCTCTAAGCGACCAACTGAAGCAATTGGTCGAACTCCACGAGGCGGCTGAGCTGGCCATGAAGGACCTCATAGTCCGGATGTGGCCTGGCGAGCCCCTGCCCGACAGTTACTTTGGCCTTATAAAGCAGATGGTGCATGCCTGTCCATGGCTTGAAGTTATCAAGCAATCCGTCTGTATTGAGGGTGCCCGACGGGCCTTTGCCCGCACGAAGATGCATTGGGCCAAACTGGATGCTGAGAAGCTCGTGAAGGATGGACCCCCGGAGGGTAAGGAGCATCGCTACCCCGAAAAATATTATGATGGCGTTATGAAAGGCGCTCGCCTTGTGGCCGATGAATGTGCCAAGAACATAATCTTTGAGTGAATGCACTCAGGTCGTCTTTGTAATATAAAAACGAGCTTGTTTGCGCTATATACCGCTTTGTTGATTTAAAATATTACCTTCTGTGCGTCCGATTATAAAATTTTGAAAGTAGGCCAGTCGTCGGCTTCCGCCCCCATGTAACTAGTACTGGGGTGTTCGTGGAAACCCAAACACTCTTTATTCAAATTTTTGGTCCTTTAAGGAGGTGTTTAGCACAGCGAACAAGGCAATCGGACTATGCGGCTTTATAACTCTCACTTTGCCATATAAGTCTATAATTTTAAATTTCGATGAAGCCCCTAGTATTCAGAAGGCCGAACTGGGGCGCTATACACGCCTAAATCGGACAAGGCCGATTCCTCGCCTTAAGCGAAAAAAATCGTTAAGGATTTAGTACCTCTCGAACAACGACCAGCTCTTGCCGCATCATGACGGTCAGTTTTCGGCTTTCTCTACTGAGGTGCTCGTTCGGAAGAACCGGGACACAATCGCAGTAGTTCTCCCTGTGCTACCTTAGCCGATATAACAGAACGTAAGGTACCAAAACAAGGGAGCCGGGCTAACCCAACTATTGACCCAAGACATGATTCGGATGCATATAATGCTATAAGTTCGGGGTGCCGCACTGTCGAAAGTGTTTGGACTTTTCTTGCCATGTTATGGGGCTCAATAAAAAGCCCCTGGCAAACTGATCATACCAAAGTGTACGGATACAATATTAAATAAATATTCAAGGGAAATTATGAAGATAGTAGTAAGAAGCTGATGCTGTTATACTATTTCTCATTGTTATTTGGATAATACGTCAAGGCGTATGTGTACAATTAATGCATTAAGCAGAAACAAATAGGACTATTTGACATGTCCTATCCAAGGGCAGGCTGCATGCAGGTATGTAAAACAGGTATAACGATCATTAACAGAGACCACCTGGGTATTCCTTTGTGTGCAAAGCCTCTTGCCTCCTTGGATGTTCCCTCCTGTCATCAGTCCGATGGTCCGGTTCTCTGAAGGGGCTGCCCGAAAGTAGGGTCCTGAAAGAAAGAAAAAAAAGGTATGCAGGCCTCATGGCGGCTGAACCGCACTGTAGGCTGCATTGTCGTCTCGCCTCCACCTATGCCCATGGTATTTTAAGTGCGTAGTTGTGTACGCGTGGCACAAATGCTGCCTGAGTGGGGCTGGGGCGGAGGCCGGATTGCTAATCGAGCTCTTGGCGTGCTTGACGATCCTGTTGCAGGGTGCTCCGGACTCGCTTGATGGTGTTCGGGGTTGTTATTGCCGAATTGGCTGTCTGTCGAACAAGGCTGCTTTGTACTTCTGCCGCGAGGGCCGCAGTGTGCTCTTCCATACGGAGGGAGCGGTCTGTGTTTCCATTGACTGTTATAACCCCGTGAGGTCTTGGCATCTTGAGCTTAAGGTATGCATAGTGAGGTACCGCATTGAATCGAGCGAACGCGGTTCGTCCAAGCAGTGCATGATAGCCGCTACGGAAAGGGACGATATCGAAGATTAACTCCTCGCTTCGGAAGTTATCTAGAGATCCGAAGACCACTTCCAGTGTTATTGAGCCCGTACAGCGGGCCTCTACCCCTGGAATTACACCTTTAAAGGTGGTTTTGGTGGGTTTGATCCGTGAGGGATCGATGCCCATTTTGCGCACTGTGTCCTGATAAAGCAGTTTCAGGCTGCTGCCACCGTCCATAAGGACTCGCGTGAGGTGGAATCCGTCGATGATTGGGTCAAGGACCAATGCGGCTGAGCCGCCATGAAGGATGCTGGTAGGATGGTCCCTAGAATCTAAGGTGATCGGACAGGATGACCATGGGTTGAACTTTGGGGCGACTGGCTCCATCGCATAGACGTCCCTCAGTGCACGCTTTCATTCCCATTTGGGAATGTGAGTGGCATAGATCATGTTTACCGTTTTCACCTGGGAGGGATTTCTTCTGAACCCCAGTGTTCGGGCGCCGGGGCTCCTCGTCATCATCGCTGTGCAGCCCCTTGTCCTTGTTCTCGGCATTCAACTGGTCGGCCTGTTTGAACACCCAGCAATCTCTGTTAGTGTGATTGGCTGGTTTGTCGGGGGTGCCGTGAATCTGGCACGAGCGGTCGAGTATGCGGTCCAGACTGGACGATCCCGGATCGTTTCTTTTGAATGGCTTTTTCCGCTGACCGGATTTTGAGTTGCTGAATCCGGCATTGACTGTCGTATCTTCGGCGTTGTCACCATTATTCCTACGCTTATGTCTATTGCATCGTGGCTTTCCATTACTATCGCGGACATGTGAAGTGCCGGAGTTTCTTGGCGTGGTGCTACTGCGAGCCAGCCAGCTGTCTTCACCCGTGCAAAAGCGGGTCATGAGTGTCGTGAGGGCTGCCAAGGACTTCAGTTTTTCTTGGCCGAGGTGTCGGGCAAGCCACTCGTCGTGGATATTATGCTTAAAGGCCGCCAGGCCCTCGGCATCTGGACAGTCGACAATTTGGTTCTTTTTAGTTAGGAACCGAGTCCAAAATTTCCTGGCTGACTTTCCGGGCTGTTGGGTGATGTGGCTTAAGTTATCAGCATCCGGTGGTTGCACGTAAGTGCCTTGGAAGTTGTCGAGGAAAGCGTCCTCGAGATTTTCCCAACTGCCGATGGAGTTCGCCGGTAGGCTATTCAGCCAATGTCTGGCTGGTCCTTTAATCTTAAGGGGAAGATACTTGATGGCATGTAGATCATCACCACGAGCCATGTGAATGTGGAGAAGGAAATCTTCAATCCAAACCGCGGGGTCTGTTGTGCCATTGTATGATTCGATGTTTACGGTTTTTTTCAATCCAAACCCTTCTGGGAATTCGTGATCCATTACTTCATCAGTGAAGCAGAGGGGGTGTGCGGCGCCTCTGTGCCGGGCTATGTCAAGATGCAGTCCGACTAAGTCTGGTCGGTTGTGTTTGGACCGGCCGGACATATTGTTAGTGTATCCGGCATGACGGTCATCGTCATGTGCTGTGGCGCGCCCCCGTGATCCGTAGATTGATCTTGGTTGTCCTGCGTTGTTTTCCAATATGTCTCACAGGTTCTGTGTATTACCCCAGGCCGTAGAAAACGGGTGTGGGGGTGTGGGCTGGTATTCGGTCTGATATGCCGTTTTATCCCGGCCACGAGGTGGCTGGTCAGCTCGTCTTGTGCTGGTAGTTTAGGCTCTACGGCCTCCTCCTCTAATTGAGGTAGCAACTTGTGCTTTGGGTAATCTTTGGTGGGGGGCTCGAGTCCGTATTCCTCGGTCGCCAGGACCTTGGTCCATCTGTCTGCGAGCAGATCTTGATCAGCTTGGAGCTGCTGCTGCTTCTTTTTCAGGCTTCTTACAGTGGCTATAAGCCGGCGTTTAAAGTGCTCCTGCTCTATGGGATCCTCAGGTATGCCGGATTCATCGTCGCCGAGGCTCACCTCGTCTTCGGAGGGAGGCATATAGTTGTCATCCTCCGCGTATTCGTCTGTTGCCTGTTCCTCTGGGCTGACCTGCATGTGCTCCTGTTCGGCCTATTCAAAGGCAGGCTGATCAGGGTTGTATTCATCTTCGGCAGCATCCGGATTTTTTTCATCTCCTGTGCCGGTATTGCTGTGGCGGGGCTTAGAGCGGCGCTGATGACGCCCATGCTTTGATTTCCTCCCTGAGGGGTTATCTTCTGTTGCCTCATCGCCATTGTTGTCTTTGGGGGTGTCCACCATATATATATCATATGAAGAGGTGGTTGTCCAGCGCCCTGTGGGCGGTGGTTCTTGTTCTTCTCCAGCATCGTCATCTATACCGTCGATGTCTTCGGAGTCGAAGTTAAGCACATCTGTCAAATCATCGAAAGTGGCTATTAAGTGGGTGGTGGGTGGGTAACGAATTTCTTCGTCGCCTGCTTCCCACTCGAGCCGGACATAGTTCGGCCAGGAATCTCCTGACAGAGAGAGAGACCTCAATGAATTTATCACGTCTCCGAAGGGCGAGTGCTGAAAGATATCCGTGGCGGTGAACTCCATGATCGGAGCCCAATTAGATTCGATGGGCATGGATGCACGCGGTCCGGAACCTACGACCAGAGACAAGTCCGGGGGTCCGGAGACACATATTTCCTTAGGAGCGGAGTCTGTGTTCTGCTCCAACACCGATAGGTGTGCGGCCTCCGTGGCGGGGTCCATCCACCCGTCCTCGGATGGCACGATCTGCTCTGGATCGAAGCCCAGAGCTGTAGCAGGCGCAATATCCCGAATACTGTCCGACGGCAGATCTAAGTCATGCACATCGTGATCGTTCGGCGCTCCTGACGTGGGCCCGAGTCTGTCGAATATCAAGTCTCCGCGGATGTTGGCGGTGTAGTTTAGGTTCTCGAACCTGACCTGATGGCCAGGGGCGTAGCTGTTGATCTGCTCCAGATGGCCAAGCGAGTTGGCGCACAGTGCGAAACCACCGAACACGAAGATCTGTCCGGGGAGAAAAGTCTCACCCTGGACGGCGTTGTTCAAGGTTGGGGGAGCCATCAAACCTTACAGCGACGACACAGAGGAACTCTCAATGAAAGCACCAATGTCGGTGTCAAAACCGGCGGATCTCGGGTAGGGGGTCCCGAACTGTGCGTCTAAGGCTAATGGTAACAGGAGACTGGGGACACGATGTTTACCCAAGTTCGGGCCCTCTCGATGGAGGTAATACCCTACTTCCTGCTTGATTGATCTTGATGATATGAGTATTACAAGAGTTGATCTACCACGAGATCGTAGAGGCTAAACCCTAGAAGCTAGCCTATGATTCTGATTGTTGTTGTCCTACAGACTAAACCCTCCGGTTTATATAGACACCAGAAGGGGCTAGGGTTACACAAAGTCTGTTACAGAGAAGGAGATCTATCATCCGGATCGCCAAGCTTGCCTTCCATGCAAAGGAGAGTCCCATGACACGGGACGAAGTCTTGAATCTTGTATCTTCATAGTCCAACAGTCCGGCCAAAGTATATAGTCCGGCTGTCCGGATACCCCCTTATCCAGGACTCCCTCAGGTGCCTCCCCCCTCCTTGTCCTATTCGGACTCAAGGGGAGGGGGGCACGGCCTGCCCTGGCTGTCCCCTCTATCTCTCTCCACTAGGGCCCATAGAGGCCCATTAGTTCCCCGGGGGTTTCCGGTAACCCTCTAGCGCTCTGGTTTTATTCGAAACTTCTCCGGAACACTTCGGGTGTCCGAATATAGTTGTCCAATATATCAATATTTATGTCTCGACCATTTCGAGACTCCTCGTCATGTCCGTGATCACATTTGGGACTCCGAACAATCTTCAGTACATCATATCACATAAACTCATAATACCAATTGTCATCAAACGTTAAGCGTGCGGACCCTACGGGTTCGAGAACTATGTAGACATGACCGAGACACATCTCCGGTCAATAACCAATAGCGGAACCTGGATGCTCATATTGGTTCCTACATATTCTATGAAGATCTTTATCGGTCAAACCGCATAACAACATACGTCGTTCCCTTTGTCATTGGTATGTTACTTGCCCGAGATTCGGTCGTTGGTATCTCAATACCTAGTTCAATCTCGTTACTGGCAAGTCTCTTTACTCGTTCCGTAATACTTCATCCCGCAACTAACTCATTAGTCACAATGTTTGCAAGGCTTATAGTAATGAGTATTACCAAGAGGGCCTAAAGATACCTCTCGTAAACACGGAGTGACAAATCCTAATCTCGATCTATGCCAACCCAACAAACACCTTCGGAGACACCTGTAGAGCACCTTTATAATCACTCATTTACGTTGTGACATTTGGTAGCACACAAAGTGTTCCTCTGGTATTCGAGAGTTGCATAATCTCATAGTCCGAGGAACTTGTATAAGTCATGAAGAAAGCAGTAGCAATGAAACTGACACGATCATAATGCTAAGCTAACGGATGGGTCATGTCCATCACATCATTCTCCTAATGATGTGATCCTGTTCATCAAATGACAACGCATGTCTATGGTTAGGAAACATAACCATCTTTGATTAACGAGCTAGTCAAGTAGAGGCATACTAGGGACTACATGTTTTGTCTATGTATTCACACATGTACTAAGTTTCCGGTTAATACAATTCTAGCATGAATAATAAACATTTATCATGAATTAAGGAAATAAATAATGACTTTATTATTGCCTCCAGGGCATATTTCCTTCAAGTGATTCCCACACCAATTAGTGAGAAAGGTAATGATGATGATCATGAAACTACATATCACATGTCTAAATCTCCATCATATTTGAAAGACCTACATTGAAATTGTCACAACTACTCATCTACTACTGTACTACATCTATCAAAACATTTACATCATCATCGACATGGGGATTTGGCTGGTCTCACCTCGAGGTCGGAGGGGGTGGGTGACGGGGACGACAGCGGGGATGATGCATGGCTCCTTGATTTTTGCAAAAACAAGATATAAACAAAAACATTATTATCCTCATTTTAGGACTTAGTGAAACCCTATAAGCTATCAACTAAATATTCAATTTGATTCCAAATAAAAATTTCTACTATCTGCAATATGTTTCCTAATCCCTAGAAAAATGTCTTGATTTTTTTACCTACTATCTACTTCTTGAACCATAGATATTTGTCATATAGCATTCAAATACATTTCTATAATTAAAAATGTTCTATACCTAAAAGTTTCTATTACTATTTTTTTACTAAACCCTAAAAATATGCCCTAAGTTCAGAATATAACAAGTACATGACATTTTTTCAAATTCTACCAACTAAAAATTTCTATTACTAAAATTTCTAATTAAAAGACCTAAAATTTCCTATTTTATTCAAAACACGTAAAATAGTCAAAAAACCTACATTTACTCAGATGACCTAAAAAATTATTCTATTAAAAAGCCTACATTCTACAATGTCTACATTCTAAAACCTACATTTAAAT
>NC_041393.1:604876929-604897848 GCF_002162155.2 Triticum dicoccoides | reverse complement strand
GAGGGGGAGGAGGGAGGTAGGAGGAGCTATCTCGATGGCGGTAGGAAAGAAGGGAGGGAGGGATGGAGGAGGGAGGGGATGGAGGAGGGAGCTAGGGAGGGAGGACGTTCGTCGGAGGGAGGGAGGGAGACATACCGGGGGGCGACGGCGGCAGCAGCGGGCGGCAATGCGGCGGCGGCGATGGGCCGGCAACGGCAGCGACAGGCGAGATGAGATGGAGAGTGTGGAGGGGGGAGTGAGGGCCACACGCGGTGAAGGTAAGTTATACTTACCAGTAGCACGGTATAGGAAAACACGCTGCTGGTACTCCCATAGCAGTAGCGCGTTTTCTAGGCAGCGCTGCTACTATGCCTAACTTGACGGCAACGGTGACGGCCAAAATATTAGTAGTGCATTTTCGTGCTACAAATATAGCAGTAGAGCGCGAGGTAACAACCCGCTACTGTTAAATAGCAGTAGCGTCCAGTTCTAACCCGCGCTACTACTAATCCTCTGTGTATAATGTTTTCCCTAGTAGTGTGTCATTAATTTGCTGACAAAAAAAGAGGATGTCATAAAAAGTCAACAATCTCGCCTGCTATGCCTTCTACATGTATTTAAAATCTTCACCAAGTTCGGTACAAATTATATTACTGTCGTAGCCCACAATTTATTAGACTTTGTCAAACAAGATTCATGCCTCGGAGGCACATCCCAGAGGGGGTAGCGGTCCTTCATGAAACCACCCATAAGCTCACCTTTAAGAAACACGACGAGGCTATCTTGAAAGTGAATTTTAAGAAGGTCTACAACAAAGTATGGTCTTTCTCCAACAAATGTTATGCATGAAACATTTAGACCAAAATGGTGTGATTGGATTGCTTGTTTGTTCAATGAGGGAGTGTTGGCATTAAGGTTAATGACTATATTGGCCAATCTCTACTCCTAATGTCTCAGTTGATAGTCTCTGTTCCGGATTTATTTTCGTCCCATCATTTTCGTTCAGTTTTTTTCGTCCTCCTTTCTACCTTGGTTTTTTTGTAGGTTGTTTCGCACCACCCCTCTCGCTAAGAAAAACCCGTATGACACCCCCTCTCCTCTCGATCCAAAGAAAAACCCGTATGACGCCCCCTCCTCTCGATCCAGATGCAACCTCTTTCCCGCTCTGCCGCCGCCCCTACTGCTCCATCGCCGCCCCATCGATCTGTTTCCTACATCGATTGTCAAGAATGCCCCAGCCGCCATAGCGAAGCTCTTCGCCGCCACCAAGATCCGATAGTAGCCTCCGCCGCCGATGTCCGGCTGAGACGCGCCAAGGAGATCCCGCGACCCCGCCATGTGGGTGAGTACCCCTCATTCAGATCTCGATTCGCCCCCACTTGACGGCTTGCTCCCGCCCCCCGTGCAGATCCTCTCCGCGGCCAACGAGCGCTAGCAGCCCACACAGCAATTGGCCGGCTCCTCTACTTGCTCTGGTCCGCTGGTCCACCTGCAGGGCAACGCCGGGTTGCGTCTTCAATTGAATCGAATATGTATGGACTATCCCTCGCCCGCACGTATTGCAGCTAGCCATCCTCGTTTGGCTGCCGCTCGTCCGTCTGCTCTGTGTAGCTCGTTCGGTTGTCGCTCGTTCGTGCTGGCTCTCCCACGGTCTCCACGGACGCCACGACCATGGCCATCACAATCCGTGGCAAGAAGAAGAGCCAGACATGGCAAATCCAGTGGCTAACTTGGCGTGGTTCTATTGGGTACGACAAACACTGGTTTTGGATCTTAGGCCATGAGGCTGTAGCCTGTATCGTACGCATCTTCTCTGTCTATCTTATTCAGTTACAGTTACGCTGATTAATTTGGTGGAATTTTAGTATGTACAACAAATATCCATATTTCTTAGTTACAGTTTAATACTTCTTAATATTTTCTAAATAGATTTATCTACTTTGTTTTTAATACTTCTTAAATGCTTTGTTAAGTGAGAGGATCCACTGATTTGTCCCTACTTGACATGAGGTTTAGCTTTAATTGGGATAAGCCTAAGCTAAACACCCTGGCCACGGGGCCCACTGTCGATTTTCTTAGTCGGTGGTTGAACGCCGGTAAGCATATGGCATGACGGCAACGAAATCACGTGATCAAGCTATGGAGGCAAGGCACGGGTGCGGGGGAACTCCGGTGCAAGGCTGCACCGACATAGGGTGCATGGAGCACGCGGGCTCTGGAGTCGTGATGGGGGCGGCGAATAAGGCGGTGGTGGCCAACGACCGGTGATGGACGGGACGGTACCGACGAGGTGTAGGGGCATGGATCGGGTCCGGCGCGAGCGGATCCAGGGCAGGCGAGTTCCGGTGGCGGCCCACGGCGGCGACGCTCGAAGGTCCAATGGTCGGCCATGGAGGCCCCTTGACAGGAAAGAGAGAGAGATGAGTTGAGAGATGCAGAAGGAAGGAAGAAGAAAAGAGGAAGAAGAGAAGGCATAGGGCTCCAGCGGGATCCCGTGGTGCTCGCCGGTGGCGGCCAGGTCGCCGGAGGCGGTAGTGGGGAAGATCGGGCGGGAACAGAGAAGGAGCTCCTCTTCTCACGCGCCCGGGGAGGTGGCCTTTGGTACGGGAGTAGAGGGGCAAAGTTTCATTTTTATATTTGTTTTTATTGTTATTAGGCTCGAAATGTAAGTGAAAGAAAGAGAGGTGAGAGTCTATTTACATTTTTATTTTCATAGAGATGGGTCCCACCCATAAGTGACATATCCAGACAAGGGCAAAATAGTCCAGGAAAGGTCTCGAACACGGTCAAAGGCCTTTAACTGGACGGAAACGGCACAGAAGGGTATTTCCATAAGGGCACCAGACAGAAGAGGGGCAACTTTGAACATTGTTTTTATATAGGGTTAAAGATGAGGCCGGGCAGAAATTGGGGGGGGGGGGTGTAAATATCCAAATATCTGTTACTGCCATCAATTCACTCTTTAGTTGGCATTTTAATTAATATTGTCTTACAATTAACAATGAAAGTATGTTTTTTTTACTAAATCTATTTTTTCCTTATAAGGTTGTTGAGAGTGTGGGAGAGGGCGTGACCCAGCTTGTGGCAGGTGATCATGTCCTGCCAGTGTTCACTGGCGCATGCAAGGATTGTGCTCATTGCAAGTCAGAGGAGAGCAACATGTGTTACCTCCTCAGAATCAATGTCAACCAAGGCATGATGACTGGTGACCGGTGACGGGCAGTCCTGCTTCACCGTCGGTTGGAAGCCTATATTCCGCTTCGTCAGAACCTCTACCTTCAGCGAGTACACAGTGATCCATGTTGGGTGCCTAGTGAAGATCAACCCGGAGGCACCTCCGGACAAAGTTTGTGTTCTGAGCTATGGTATCTCAACTGGTAAGCGATTGGTCTGATTGATATTTCCCAATGAAATGCCATATTTATAATGCCTTAATGATGAGTTACTGAAAAGCCTTATTTCATCAAGTCTTGGTGCAACTCTCCCTAAAACAAAAAGGTTCGATGGTGGAAATTATCGTTCTTGGAGCTATAGGTCTTGTCGTAAGTGATGAGGGATATTTATCTTCCACATTGTACTACTGCAGGTTGATGAGAATTATTATCTATAACCATGACTGATTGATTATATCATCAACGGCGCGTGTTGCCGTGCCCGTCTATTTTAGTACTATAATGTCCATGATTGATACAAGTATATGAAAGGTTGCATTTTAATAAGGCTGACACATATATAATGAAGCAGAGTCAATATTTTAGTCATGTTGTCCAGATCTAGAGAATAATGTGTTATTTATTTTTCAATTTGACAACATGGCATCTGAAGGTCCAATGTGTATGATATGTACATACATTGCTCATGTGCAGGATTAAAAAAAAGATGCCCTTGCTGCTCGCCAAACACGGTGTTTCCCCGGGAGTGACATGGACACTCTATGCCCTTGCTGCTCGCCAAACACGGTGTTTCCCCGGATGTGATCTCTGCGGTGATGAGGTCATGCAGGTATGACCTCTGATCATATGCCTTAGGTAATGCTTCAGAAGCTATTCATTGTATTTTAGTTTTGGTTAGGTAGGTATGATGTCCATTATAAGCTCATATTTATTTGGGTTCTTCAAGCATTGTGCAAGAATTATTAAAAAATACCCCTAATTTTTTATCTAAAGTAGTTAGTAGTAATATTGTACTCATGATTATCAGCAACAAAAAGCCCATCTACTTTAGCCACATTTCTCCCCCACATATGGGCTGGATTTTGGAGAATCCAGACTGTCCAGACGGTTGGAATTTGAGAAGCCCGTTGGGCGCCCATTTGATGTCAGAGCATGCCCGGACGTAAGAGGTAGAAATGAGCTTGGCCCTTGGAGATGACCTTAACTATTTATTTGATTCATTTATGTGCATTATAGCACATAGCAACGCACTTTACCTAAAAAAGAACCTACCTGACTGAAGCCATCTCTTGTTTCCACTCCTTCCTGACCTAGCAAAATGGCCCGCTTAGGCCGGCGGTGGACATAAGAAGCATGACGAACATTGAGCTATAGAGGAACATTATGAAAGGTATGTACGGTAATCCATGGCCACACACCAACATATGGTTTGCACTGTCGTATATGTTCTAACCCAAACAAATTCGTTCAATGTGGATTGAACAATGATGCACCGTGATACAGAGGTTGGACATGCTAGAGGAGACCATATGCCAAGACAAAACGCATCGGCCATCAATGAGGAGTTGGACCTCCCACGAGGTTTTTTTTTTGAATTAGACCCGCTCACCAGGCTAATTGCAAGCATCGGGTAATTGTTGTGATTTTTGCATGTATGTGTCTGGTTATTCTGAAGCTATTTAATATATTAATGGTGTCAAGAGGAGAAGTCCAGGTTCCTCATGTCAAGTACAAGTTTCTCTCCAAAGAAAATTGTCTTTATACAATAAGATAGTACTTACTGTGTTTTTTGCATGACGTCATGGTTCTTCCTTGGATTACAGGGTTTGCGCCAATGGCTGCAAGCCGAGGTTGCCTTAGTTGTCACTGACATTTGGGCACTACATTTTGGTCCTTATTTCGGTGAGAAGATGATCATAGTTCTTCTATTTTGATTAACCGTGTTATGATAAATACAAAGAATCTCATGTTTTGCGTGTGTATCAAAGAAACAAGCATCAACTGCTGCTGAACAACAATAAAGTTTGGCTACTTAGGCTGTAACAGAAATATGGAGAATGATTTGAGGGATTGTAAATGGTTGAGATAGAGAATCATTTGAGCCAATGTAAATGGCTAAGATAGCAACATATGCACATCTGATATTGATTCGGTTTTCTATGAAAGATTTTGCATTACAGGCACCAGCGGAGGGTCCCGGCCCCCTTTTCATGTGAAACATTGCAAGGATAAGCTTGTCCTAATACTAAACTCGTTGTTAATCTTTCAGCCACTCTAATCTTTCTAGTCTTTTTGGCCCTGCCTTCAATTTTGTTCACGCCCAGTCACTGATTACAGGGATCTCCTGCTTGGTGAAAGTTGTGGTGTCAATGAGAAGGGCAAGGAGCACGAGCATGTGAGAGAAATAAGGGAGTGCAGAGAGCAGGGACTGGATGCTCCGTCATGAAGTGGTGTCATAGTAGCTAGCTAAAGGGACGACGATGCATGCATTCATTTGCATAACAGAATACAAATATGTTGCATGAGTCATCAATTCAAGTGAGAAGAAATTGTTTCATGTCATTTGTACTGGACAAAAGCGGAAACAAATTGTCTTTATAACAGCTAATCCAACAACACAAATACTTTTCTAGCTATTTTTCTTTGTATGGATGATTTTAATCCTGACATAGGAGGGTTCGTGTGATTGAAACTATCAGCTCTCATGCAATGCTTAAAAAAGAAAAATGAGAGCAATTTGGGATTTTTGAAGTATTACATTACATTTGCTAAATTGTATGGGGGAAATTGTTTACATTGTCATAACTTTTAGGAGGGACTTGATGGCTAATGTTGGAAGAAATTCCAAAAAGTTGGATGACTAATGTTGGAAGACATTCAGAGTTAGGGACGATGAGAATTCCTATGGTAATTTAACGAACTTGGAGAAAACATATGTAAATTTGAGCTGGGTGGTAATGTAGAGCTGAAGCCAAACGTCATCTGTTGGTCCGTTTGTTAGGGGTGATGGGACAACAATTTGATAGACTTGGAGGGAACACGAGGTAGATTTAGAGTGGGGTGACAACATAGCGAACTAATAAGACAATGGTCAAAGAGCTAAAATTGAAAGCCTCGTGATAAATTCATTTGTTGGCCCATGGAAACACACGGGCATTATACTAGTACTCCAAAGTGGAAGAGTGTGCGGCATGGGGACTGGCTGTTCCCACCTGTTTTGTAATATTTTTGCCGAAACGCCTACTATCCCCACATCACATGCTAAGGGATTGTCAGGCTAGTCGTAATGAAGAGTATCGTATATTAGTATTATGCATATGATACTAGTGTATGATACTACTTCCGTAATGCATATTATCATAAGTTAGAATCTTAGGTTGCCTTATTAATTGTCATGCATGACACAAAGCAGTATAACATTTAATATGATACGGTATCTTATGATATGATACCACATCCTCTCTTCCCTTATTTAATTGTGTGCCACATCATTCAAAAAATCTAGTTGGCATGCATGATACCGCTTATAATACTCCCATTACGGCTAGCCTCAGGTAGGTATATTTGATCAAACATCTCGTGGATGAGATGTGTCTATACTACAGTATGCTAATGAACCCTTCATATTTATGGAAAATTACATGGAAAAGTTGTCAATGCTAAGCTCATATCATGTATAGTGTATATTTCAACAGTTCTCGGCCTAAAAATTCATTTTCATAAAAGCGTAATATTATGTTTTGGCCAAAGTAAAGAGATCTAGGACTAGTTTTAAACCTTTTGGTGGAGAGGACAACTCCTTTTTTTTCTCTACATTGGTATCCCCATTCATTACCGAATGCTTCTAAACAAAGAATGGAAGGGTGTAGAAGAACACTTGGAGAAAAACAACTTAACCATTGGAAATGCATTTTTCTATCATATGGAGGGTGACTTGTTTCAGTCACGCAATACTCACTTCTTGCCTTGTCTTTCTTTGAGGTGTCTTTCCGAAAAATTGTGAACCATTACAGATCTGTATTGTTTTAGTAAAGTGATGAGCATAAACAAAGATAAACCATCTAACTAAATATAGTGTCATCTATAGATCGAAAGTTCAAGGTGGGGTAGATATAGAGAGCCAAAAAAATTAAAACAAATGCACACTAATTAGTTATTTAAATTTATAATTGGAGATACATTGTTGCAAGACTTACTAATAATAAATACCTCCATTCTAAACATATGTCGTAAGTCAACATAATTAAGACCCACTGGCTCACCCTCCTCGAAGGGGCTCATTGGAGTCGAAGATGACTTATGCACCATGTGGCGATTCATGGTGGGTAATGGTACCAATATACACTTGTAGGAAGAGTCTCAGTTTGGTGATAACCTATTACCCAAGCAATGCCCATCGCTATATAACATACTTCAACGAAAGCATGTTCTAATGACAGACTTCGTATGTAGATACCATTGTATTGGCTTTTCACGAGCTTAAACGTCAATAAATAGACAAACTGGTTTCATTTGGTGCAGTGTTCGACCTAGCACATGACAAGGATGCATTCATTTGGAAGCATCATGCATCAGCAACTATTTCTATCCTCTGCATATGTGCATGATACTAAATGACAATTATAACTTCCGTAGAAAAATCATTTGGAAGCTCAAAATTCCACCTAAGAAGATATTTATATTCTACCTGTGTAAAGGGGTAATTTTGATAAGGACATGTTTTTTCATTTTGATAAGGACATGTTTTACCAAGCAACTATTTTACCAAGTTCTTGAAGCTCAATTTGGTCTCTAGGTGAGAATTCCCTCTAGGTGTAGCCACTTGGAGGTTGTAGCCTTTGTTCGACCAAATCGGGTGATTGACTAACAATACAATTTACGATGCATGAGTTGTAGAATGTAATCCATTCTACCTTTGGTTGGCCCCGATATACCGTGTTATTCTTTCTTCTTTTCATTTTACACTTGTGTATGGATTAAAAGTTCACAGTAAAGATGATTGTGTGCATCGATCGATGCGGAGACCAGAGATCTCTTTGTCGAACAAAGAGCAAGGCTCCATCCATTTTTGTGGCAAACCTATGTAATTATACACTACCCCCACCAATCAGGGTTCAGAAATTAGTCCATGTTGCTTTAGTCGACGGGACAGAATGTGATTATCGATGGTGGAGTGTCCTTCATTCAGTCATTTGCCTGAAGAACATCATCGCCATTTCTGAATTCTCATTCTGATTTTTCTATCTCATCAATCGACTCCATCCACCGTCCCAAAACTCTAACCATCTCTGCCCGCAGAGCGCTCCATCTTCGCTTTACACAGACCACGTCAGGACGTGCCGATGGTGTCGACGTTGTCGAGCCAGCTGACCACCTCCTGGATCGCCGGCCGGCTGAGCGGGATGGCGTCGACGCAGAGGCAGGCAAGGTCGAGCACGTACAGCATCTGCGCCTCGTCGCCCGGCCGGCTCCCCTGCCTCAGCCGCGGGTCCAGCGCCTCGGCGCGCCTCCCGGCCGACCGCATCTGCATCACCCACCCGACGAGGTCCCTCGGCTGCCCCGCCGCCGCCATCATCTCCACGGGCCGCCTCCCGGTGAGCAGCTCCAGCAGCACCACGCCGAAGCTGTACACGTCGCCCCGCAGCGTCGCCACCCACCCCTGCCCGTACTCGGGCGGGATGTACCCCAGCGTGCCCACCAGCTCCGTCGTCACGTGCGTCCGGTCCGGCAGGATGAGCCGCGCCAGCCCGAAGTCCGCCACCCGCGCCTCGCCGGACTCGTCCAGCAGGATGTTGCTCGACTTGATGTCCCGGTGCACGATCTGCGGCGTGCACACCTCGTGGATGTGCAGCACCCCGCGCCCCGCGCCCCGCGCGATCCGAAGCCGCGCGCGCCAGTCCAGCTCCTCCTGCTCCGGCCGCCGGTCGTGCAGCCAGTCGTGGAGGCTGCCGTTGGCCATGTACGGGTACAGCAGCAGCCGGAGCCGGCCGCGGATGCAGAAGCCCTGGAGGGGGACGAGGTTCTCGTGCCGCGTCACCGACAGCGCCTCCACCTCCGCCCGGAACTCCCGCTCCACCAGGCACATGTCGCCGTTGAGCTTCTTCACGGCCAGCCTCACGCCGCCCTCCAGCTCCGCCAGGAAAACCAGGCCATAGCCCCCCGTTCCGATGATCTGAGCCGGGCTGAAGTTGTCTGTCGCCTTCAGGATATCCACGAACGTGACGCTCTTCCTCGCCGGGTCGCCGCCGCCGAGCTCCTCGGACATGAACAAGATCGTGTCCTTGGACTCGTCGCCGTGCAGATCCGACATGGAGTAGTCGAACAGGGCCGACTCCGCGCACTTCCCGCCGTCGCTGACGGATCCGTTCGTTATGAACCTTCTGATGGCGATCACGGCGAGTCCGACCAAGACGACGACGGCAACCACACCGAAGCAGACTCCAAGAACGATGGCCACAAGCACTCCCTTGCCCATGGTCTTGGACGGCGAAGACTTGCCCGTCACCGTTCCGCTTTTCTTGCCGCAGCGGACCGAGATCGCCTGGCCGCAAAGCTTCGGGTTCCCCGCGAAGTTCGCCGCCGGGAAAGCATTGAACTGACCGCCCGTCGGGATCGGGCCCTCGAGATCGTTGTGTTCGACGTTGAAGTCGGAGAGGAAGTGGAGCTTGGTGAGCGCCGGCGGGATCGAGCCCGTCAGACTGTTCTGGCGGAGGTCAAGAATCTCAATCTGTGTGACGCCGCTGAGCTCCGGCGGGATGCCGCCGGAGAGGTTATTGTAACTGAGGTCGAGCACCTGCAGCGTCTTCATCTGACCGACCTCTCGCGGGATCGAGCCGGAGAAGTTGTTATCGCTGAGGTTGAGCGTGGCGGAAACGCCGGACATCTGGTAGTACGCGCGGCCCGTCCTGACCGCCGCCCCGTTGTTGGGTGTCAGGGTGAACACCAGCGGCAGAGGGCCCGGATTGAACTCTGCCATGGTCTTCTCCGAGGCCAGCAGCGGCAGCTCCATCAGCGACGGCGGTATCTCCCCGGCGAAGTGGTTGCCCGACAGGTCCACGTAGTAGAGCCTCTTCATGGCGCCGAGCCAGCTCGGGATCGGACCGGTGAGGCGGTTCCCGGCGAGGTTCAGGACGTTGAGGCCCTTCAGCTTGGACAGCCACGACGGTATCTGGCCCGTCAGACCGCACTCCTCCATGACGATCAGCCGGGCGTTGCTGACGTGGTCGCCGACCCAGCCGGCGTCCGGCAGGGCCTCGCCGTAGAAGTTGTACGACACGAGCAGCGCGGCGAGGTCCTTGCATCCCTGGAGGTTCCAGAACATGCCGCTGATGTTAGTAAAATTGTTCACGGTCAACGAGAGGAACTGCAGCTCTCGCATGTTGCCGATCTCCGGCGCCGCCTGCCCGGTGATCTCGTTGTTGGCCACGCGCAGGGCCGTCATCGACGTGCAGGTGTAGATGCTGGGCGGCATGGTGCCGGTGAGGTTGTTGGAGGCCAGGTCCAAGACGGTGAGATTGGTGAGGCGGGAGAAGTCAACGGCCCCGAGGTCCCCGACGAAGTTGTTCGATCGAAGGTCCAGGTAGCGGAGGCTGGTCCAGTTGCCGATCACCGGCGGGATGGTGCCGGTGAGGTTGTTCTTCCCGAGCCGGAGCTCCTCCAGCATCGTGAGCTCGCCGATGGACTCCGGCAGCCCGCCGGTGAGCGCATTGTAGGTGAGGTCGAGCTTGACGAGGTTGATCAGGCTGGCGATCCGCAGGCGATCGAGCCTCCCCTGTAACCGGTTGGACGGGAGCGCCAGCTGCTCCAGCGACGTCACGTCGAAGAGGTCGTCGGGGAGCTCGCCGGTGAGATTATTGCGGCCGGCGCTGAGGACCCGCAGCCGCGAGCAGTTCCCGAACCCGGGCGGGACTGGCCCTCCGAACGCGTTGAGGGAGACGTCGAGGACGGCGAGCGCCGGGCAGATGGCGCACAGCGACGGGATCGCGCCGGCGAAGCTGTTGTTGCTGGCATTGAGCGATACGAGGCCCGGGGTGAACCGCCAGAGCACGGACGGGAACCGCCCGGACAAATGGTTGCTCGACACGTCCAGCACCCGCAGCGGGAGGCGGGCGCGTCCGACGGCGGCCGGCACGTCCGGGAGCGCGCCGGAGAGGCGGTTGTAGCTGACGTCGACGACGGAGGCGTTGGGCAGGGCGAGCAGCTCCGCGGGGAAGGGCCCGGCGAGGCCGTTGCCGGAGAGGTTGAGGTGCGTGAGCGCGGCGAGCCTGGCCACCGCCGGCGAGATCGTCCCGCCGAGCCCGCGGCCGGGGAGCGAGACTCTGGTGACCGCGCCACCACCCGCCGCCTCGTCGCAGCCCACGCCCTCCCACGCGCAGCAGTCCGGCGAGCCCAGCCAGGAGGAGGCGATGTTGTCGCCCGCCCGCGGCGAGAGCGCGTCGAGGAAGGTCAGCAGCGCCTCCCTCTCCCCGTCGCCGCACGCGCCGGCGACCGGACCAGCCAACAGCAGCACGACGACGATCAGCACGGTTCCCGCCGAAATGACGACCGGCTGCTTCTGGCAAGTGATCATAGCGAGGCCTCCGCCGCCGTCAACAACATGGGGAATAACCGAGCCGTGGCGTTTGGCGGGGCGTGGACTTTTTTCTTAGACGACCGGAGCGGAGCGGGGGAGGGCGGGATGGATGGAGAAGCTAGCGTCCCATTGGCCGGCCTGGAGATGGCTCGTCGTCGTGGTAATATACTACGTATAGGTTTATCCGGCGCGAGGTCAACGGCGATGGCCATGGCCATGGAGGGCGTAGTGCTTCGCGAGTCATGCTGTGGAGCTGCTCCTGGCTCGGGGCAGGTCTGACTTTTGAAAGCGCGGCCGATTGGGCGTCCAAGGGGCGGTTTATGTGCGACTCTGCCCCTCTCTCTCGAGTGCGTAAGACACCGATCCAAGTTGCGATTTGTTTAGCGAGCTCAGCCAGGGTTTTTTATATACTATTGCGGTGAGCTATCATCAAGTTGCTCCATCCATCTGATCAGCAGATGCTTCATGCTTGTACGATAAACATGGCCGTGTTGGTTAGTGAATGATGTGGTCGATGTGATCATGTGATGTGACCCGGCCGCTTACGGTTCTGATCGAGACGGGGGGCTTTTCTGTACGGACGTGTTCGGGGGTACGTCGACCGGAGTTCGTTAAAATGGAGCTAGTTGTGCGCGGCCCTCTGCAGTTTTGGAGGATTGCCGGGGTTTTGACGTCGGTGGCTCTTGTTATCGTTATCGTTTCGTTGGCTCGCTGGCGTTTCGAATCTGCTCGGGGTGTTCGTAGGTGACTCTCAGGGTGTACACGCTCGCGGGAAAGACAATGCACGTATTTGTTTTTTTAACACACGTCTTATTTGTTTTAAAAAGGGCATTATACATTTGTAGGAGTTTAGATGTGACATCCTTAAAAAACATCTAAATGTGAATTAGCCAAACTGTTTAAAAAGAGCATACGCATTGCAAGGGAAGGAACAAAATAACACAAACCCCTAACCCAATAGTAAGGACGCTTCAGGCCACACGCAGAGGCTCTGTGCCACCCGGCAACTGCCGACAAACACCAACGGAGGGGGCATCGGCCGGTGCCCTATCGGATATGGCCCCTCCATATCTGGACAGGGGGCATCCAGACAGTCGGCTGTCCAGCCGCCCGGGTAGCCTCGGCCGTGCCGGTCATTGTCCCCTCCGGAGCCACATAACGTGCCAACCTCCAATACCACCAACCATGGGCCGCCATCTGGTCATCATTGTGAAGATTGCATGCCCATAGAGAGAGCTCGCACTACGCATGCAATGGCCCCTGAACTCGCCTAAACGAAGCCAACCGGCTAGGCCACCAATGTCGAGAGCGACCACCATCACGCTGGCACCCCACCGCCTAACAACCCATGTAGAGACAGCCACCCACGCCCCTAGTCACCCTTGGCCCGCACCGCCAATGGGCAGAACAGCCGCTGCCGCCACCTATAGCCCGCCACCTCGCCCGCATGCTCCCCCTGTTGGGGAACGTTGCATGGGAAACAAATTTTTTTCCTACGCTCACCAGGATCCAATCCAGGAGATGACCATCTACAAGAGGAGAGATTGCGTCTACATACCCTTGTAGATCGCTAAGCGGAAGCGTTAAGAAACGCGGTTGATGTAATCGAACGTCTTTGCGATCCAATCACGATCCGTCCCGCGAACTCCGGATCCAAGTGCCGAACGGACGGCACCTCCGTGTTCAACACACGTACGACTTGATGACGCCTTCACCTCTTCGATCCAGCGAGCGATGGTGAAGTGGTAGCTCGAGTCCCCGGGCAGCACGACGGCGTGGTGACAGTGGTGGTGGCAGAATCTCAGAAGAGCTTCGCTAAGCACTACGGTGAGGAAGAGGGATGCGAGGAAGAGGAGAGGCAGCGTCGTGGCGTGGAGATGTGCTCAAGGGTGCGGTTGCCCTCTCTCTACCTCTCCATATATAGGGTAAGGGAGGAGGGGGTGGCGCCCCTAGGGTTTCCCCTAGCGGGGTGGCGGCCAGGGCAGATGGGATCTCCCCTAGGGTGACTTGCCCCCCAAGCCGGATGGAGGGAAACCTAGAGGGGCTCCCCCAACCCTCCTGGTTAAGTGAGATGGTGTGAGGCTCAGCCCCTTAGTGGGCTGGTTTGCCCCTCCCCTTGGCCCATGCCCCCCCCCCAACACTTGACGGAGCCCCCCGAAACCCCTTTCGGTGACGCTGGTCATCACCTAGTACCCCCCGGAACACTTCCGGACTCCAATACCCTTCGTCCAATATATCAATCTTCACCTCCAGACCCTTCCGGAGTTCCTCGTCATGTCCGGGATCTCATCCGGGACTCCGAACAACCTTCAGTAACCACCATAATGACTCAACTATACTTATATCGTCACCAAACGTTAAGTGTGTAGACCCTGTGGGTTTGAGAACTATGTAGACATGACCGAGATACCTCTACGGTCAATAACCAATAGTGGGACCTCGATGCCATATTGGTTCCCACATATTCTACAAAGATCTTATCGGTCGAACCTCGATGTCAAGGATTCGGCTAATCCCGTATGTAGTTCCCTTTGTCTATCGGTATGTTACCTGCCTGAGATTTGATCATCGGTATCTCTATACCTAGTTTAATCTCGTTACCGGCAAGTCTCTTTACTCGTTTCGTAATACAAGATCCCGTGGCTAACTCATTAGTCACATTGCTTGCAAGCTCATTGTGATACTGTATTACCGAGTGGGCCCTGAGATACCTCTCCGTCATACGGAGTGACAAATCCCAGTCTTGATCCATGCCAACTAAACAGACACCCTCGAAGATACCTGTAGAGCACCTTTATAGTCACCCAGTTACGTTGTGACATTTGGTACACACAAGGTACTCCTTTGTTGTTAGTGATTTGCATGATCTCATGGTCATAGGAACATATGCTTGACATGCAGAAAACGATAGCAATAAACTTGACACGACCATATCCTACGTTCATAGTTTGGTTCTTGTCCATCACATCATTCTCCTAATGATGTGATCCCGTTATCAAATGACAACTCATGTCTATGACTAGGAAACCATGTCTATCTTTGATCAACGAGCTAGTCTGGTAGAGGCTCACTAGGGACATGTTGTTGTCTATGTACCCACACATGTATTTGATTTCCAATCAATACATTTATAGCATGGATAATAAACGATTATCATGAACAAGGAAATATAATAATAAGCACTTTATTATTGCCTCTAGGGTATATTTCCAATAGTCTCACACTTGCACTAGAGCCAATAATCTAGCATTACATGGTAATGAATCTAACACCCACAGAGTTCTGGTGTTGATCACACTTTGCCCGTGGAAGAGGTTTAGTCAACGGATCTGCAACATTTAGATCCGTATGTATCCTGCAAATGTTTATGTCTTCCTCTTTGACATAATCACGGATGGAATTAAAGCGTCGCTTTATGTGTCTGGTCCTCTTGTGAAACCTTGGTTCCTTGGCTAAAGCAATGACACCAGTGTTGTCACAGAACAGAGTCATTGGGTCCAGTGCACTGGGCACAACTCCAAGATCTGTCATGAGTTGCTTCATCCAGACACCTTCCTTTGCTGCCTCCAAGGCAGCTATGTACTCCGCTTCACATGTAGAATCAGCTACCACGCTCTGCTTGGATTACACTAGCTTACTGCTCCACCATTCAGAAAATATACGTATCCGATTTGAGACTTAGAGTCATCCGGATCAGTGTCAAAGCTTGCATCGACGCAACACTTTACGACGAGCTCTTGATCACCTCCATAAACGAGAAACATTTCCTTAGTCCTTTTCAGGTACTTTCACCGTTGTCCAGTGATCCACTCCTGGGTTACTTTGAAACCTTCGGCCATACTTATGGCAAGGCTAACATCCGCTCTTGTGCACAACTTCGCATACATGATAGAGCCTATGGCAGAAGCATAGGGGATGCCACTCATCTTTCCTCTATCCTCTGTAGTCGTTGGGCATTGAGTCCGACTCAACTTCACACCTTGCAAAACAGGAAAGAACCCCTTCTTGGACTAATCTATTTTGAACTTCTTCAAAACCTTATCAAGGTATGTGCTTTGTGAAAGTCCTATTAAGCATCTGGATCTATCTCTATAGATCTTGATGCCTAATATGAAAGCATCTTCTCCTATGTCCTTCATTGAAAAACTCTTGTTCAAATACTCCTTCACGTTTTCCAAAAGTTCTATATTGTTTCCAATCAGCAATATGTCATCCACATATAATATTAGAAACACTATAGAGCTCCCACTCACTTTGTTGTAAATACAAGATTCTCCAAAAACTTGTATAAAGCCAAACACCTTGATCACCTCATCAAAGCGAAGATTCCAACTCGAAGATGCTTGCACCAGTCCATAAATGGATCGCTGGAGTTTGCACACTTTGTCCGCATTCTCTGGATTGACAAAACCTTTCGGTTGCATCATATACAACTCTTCCTTAAGGAAAACCATTAAGGAAAGCTGTTTTGTCATACATTTGCCAGATTTCATAATCGAAAATGCAGCTATTGCTAACATGATTCTGACGGACTTAAGCATCGCTATGTGTGAGAAAGTCTCATCGTAGTCTACTCCTTGAAATTGTGAAAACCCCTTTGCCACAAGTCGAGCTTTATAGATGGTGACATTACCGTCTGCGTCCGTCTTCTTCTTGAAGATCCAATTATTTTGAATGGCCTTTCACCCTTCAGGTAATACTTCCAAAGTCCATACTTTGTTTTCTTACATGGATCCCATCTCGGATTGCATACCCTTGTAGATCGCTAAGTGGAACCGTTAAGAAACGCGGTTGATGTAATCGAATGTCTTTGCGATCCAATCACGATCTGTCCAGCAAACTCCAAATCCAAGTGCCGAACGGATGGCACCTCCGTGTTCAACACATGTACGACTTGATGACGCCTTCACCTCCTCGATCCAGCGAGCGATGGTGAAGTGGTAGCACGAGTCCTCTGGCAGCACGACGGCGTGGTGACGGTGGTGGTGGCGGAATCTCAGCAGAGCTTCGCTAAGCACTACAAAGAGGAAGAGGGATGCGAGGGAGAGGAGAGGCAGCGCCATGGCGTGGAGATGTGCTCAAGGGTGCGGCTGCCCTCTCTCTACCTCTCTATATATAGGGGAAGGAAGAAGGGGGTGGTGCCCCTAGAGTTTCCCCTAGGGGGCGGCGGCCAGGGCAGATGGGATCTCCCCTAGGGTGACTTTCCCCCCAAGCCGGGTGGAGGGAACCCTAGAGGGGCGCCCCAACCCTCATGGTTACGTGTGAATACATAGACAAAACAAAGTGCCCCTAGTATGCCTCTACTAGACTAGCTCGTTAATCCAAGATGGTTATGTTTCCTAACCATAGACATGTGTTGTCATTTGATGAACGTGATCACATAATTAGGAGAATGATGTGATGGACATGACCCATCCGTTAGCTTAGCATTATGATTGTTACAGTTTCATTGCTACTGCTTTCTTCATGACTTATACATGTTTCTCAGACTATGAGATTATGCAAGTTCCAAATACCGGGGGAACACCTTGTGTGCTATCAAACGTCACAACGTAAAAGGGTGATTATAAATATGCTCTACAGGTGTCTCCGAAGGTGTTTGTTGGGTTGACATAGATCAAGATTAGGATTTGTCAATCCATGTTTCGGAGAGGTATCTCTGGGCCCTCTAGATAATGCTCATCACTATAAGCCTTGCAAGCAATGTGATTAATGAGTTAGTTGTGTGATGAAGTATTACATAACGAGTAAAGATACTTCTAGTAACGAGATTGAACTAGGTATGATGATACCGGCGATCGAATCTCGGGCAAGTAACATACCAATGACAAAGGGAATAACGTATGTTGTTATGCGGTATGACTGATAAAGATCTTCGTAGAATATGTAGGAGCCAATATGAGCATCCGGGTTCCGCTATTGGTTATTGATCGGATATGTGTCTCGATCATGTCTACATAGTTCTCGAACCCGTAGGGTCCGCACGCTTAATATTCGATGATGATTTGTATTATGAGTTATGTGTTTTGATGACCGAAGTTTGTTTGGAGTCCCGGATGAGATCACGGACGTGACGAGGAGTCTTGAAATGGTCGAGACATAAAGATTGATATATTGGAAGGCTATATTCGGACATCAGAAAGGTTCCGAGTGATTCGGGTATTTTTCGGAGTACCGGGGAGTTACGGGAATTCACCGGGAGAAGTAATGGGCCTTATTGGGCCATACGGGAAAGGAGGAGGCATGCCAAAGGGGAGGTGGTGCCCCCATGGGTCTATTGGACTAGGGGATGGGGGCGGCGGTGTGACGCCCCCGATTCAATCGAACACTAATCATGCACGCAAATGTGTACGATCAAGATCAGGGACTCACGGGAAGATATCACAACACAACTCTAAAACATAAATAAGTCATACAAGCATCATAATACAAGCCAGGGGCCGCGAGGGCTCGAATACAAGTGCTAGATCATAGACGAGTCAGCGGAAGCAACAATATCTGAGTACAGACATAAGTTAAACAAGTTGCCATAAGATGGCTAGCACAAACTGGGATACAGATCGAAAGAGGCGCAGGCCTCCTGCCTGGGATCCTCCTAACTACTCCTGGACGTCGTCAGCGGGCTGCACGTAGTAGTAGGCACCTCCGGTGTAGTAGGGGTCGTCGTCGACGGTGGCGTCTGGCTCCAGGGCTCCAGCATCTGGTTGCGACAACCAGGTAGAAGGGAAAGGGGAAAAAGAGGGAGAAAAGCAACCGTGAGTACTCATCCAAAGTACTCGCAAGCAAGGAACTACACTACATATGCATGGGTATATGTGTAAGGAGGCCATATCAGTGGACTGAACTGCAGAATGCCAGAATAAGAGGGGGATAGCTAATCCTGTCGAAGACTACGCTTCTGGCAGCCTCCGTCTTGCAGCATGTAGAAGAGAGTAGGTTGAAGTCCTCCAAGTAGCATCTCCAAGTAGCATATCCAGGTAGCAACTCCAGTAGCATCGCATAGCATAATCCTACCCGGCAATCCTCTCCTCGTCGCCCTGCGGAAAAGCGATCACCGGGTTGTCTGTGGAACTTGGAAGGGTGTGTTTTATTAAGTATCCGGTTCTAGTTGTCATAAGGTCAAGGTACAACTCCAAGTCGTCCTGTTACCGAAGATCACGGCTATTCGAATAGATTAACTTCCCTGCAGGGGTGCACCACATAACCCAACACGCTCGATCCCATTTGGCCGGACACACTTTCCTGGGTCATGCCCGGCCTCGGAAGATCAACACGTCGTAGCCCCACCTAGGCAAAACAGAGAGGCCAGCACGCCGGTCTAAACCTAAGCGCACAGGGGTCTGGGCCCATCGCCCATAGCACACCTGCACGTTGCGAGGGCGGCCGGAAGCAGAACTAGCCCCCTTAATACAAGAGCAGGCTTACGTTCCAATCCGGCGCGCGCCGCTCCGTCGCTGACGTCTGAAGTGCTTCGGCTGATACCACGACGTCGGGATACCCATAACTACTCCCACGTAGATGGTTAGTGCGTATAGGCTCGTAGCCAGACTCAGATCAAATACCAAGATCTCGTTAAGCGTGTTAAGTATCCGCGAACGCCGAACAGGGCCAGGCCCACCTGTCTCCTAGGTGGTCTCAACCTGCCCTGCCGCTCCGCCACCAAGTAACAGTCGGGGGCCGTCGGGAACCCAGGCCCACCTCTACCGGGATGGAGCCACCTGTCCTTTCAGCCCCCTCGTCAGAATCACTTGCGGGTACTCAATGAGCTGACCCGACTTTAGTCACCATCTGTATAGTATGTATGTATGTATAGTATATACCCGTGATCACCTCCCAAGTGATCACGGCCCGATAGTATAGCAAGGCAGACTGACAAGAATGTAGGGCCAATGATGATAAACTAGCATCCTATACTAAGCATTTAGGATTGCAGGTAAGGTATCAACAGGTGTAGCAACAATGTCAGGCTATGCATCAGAATAGGATTAACGGAAAGCAGTAACATGCTACACTACTCTAATGCAAGCAGTATAGAGAAGAGTAGGCGATATCTGGTGATCAAAGGGGGGGCTTGCCTGGTTGCTCTGGCAAGAGAGAGGGGTCGTCAACTTCGTAGTCGAACTGGTCAGCAGCAGCGTCGGTCTCGTAGTCTACCGGAGAGAAGAGGGGGAAGAAATAATGAATACAGAGCAAACAAAGCACCACAAAATATATCAAGGCAATACGCGGTGTTCGGTGTGCCCTAACGCGGTAGTAGGTGATACCGGTGAAGGGGGGAAAACCCCCGGGAAAGTATTCCCGGTGTTTCGTGTTTTCGGGCAGAGGAGTCGGAGGGGGAAAGTTGCGGGTTCGATAGGTAAGGGGTGTGTGGCGGACGAACGGACCGCGCATCCGGATTTGTCTCGTCGTTCTGAGCAACTTTCATGTTGAAAATATTTTAATCCGAGTTACGGATTAAAAGATATGATTTTTAAAAGATTTTAACAATTTTGGAATTTAATTATTTATTCAATTAATTCGAAAAAAATGTATTTATGACGTCAGCATGATGTCATGCTGACGTCAGCAGTCAACAGGGGTTGACTGAGTCAACCCTGACATGTGGGTCCCGCATGTCATACACTGTTTTAATTAACTAACAGTTAACTAGTTTAATTAGTGATTAGGTTAACCTAATTATAATTAATTAACTTAATTAATTCCTTAATTAATTAATTAATTAATTAATTAATTTTATTATTATTATTATTATTTATTTTGATATTCCCCTTTTTTTTTCTTTTTTTTTGACAGTAGCACTGGGCCACTGGACAATGTCCAGCCGGACACGTCCAGGGCAGCACCACACATGGCCGGACAATGTCCAGGCCACACCCTTTGGCGCGCCGGACATGTTCGGGCTGGGCGGGGCACGCACGCAGCCAGCGGCCATGGCCGAGCCGGTCGGTGCGGTAGCCGCTAGGGTGCCGAAGGGGGTGAAGGGGGGCTGCTGGGCGGAGGTGCGGGCACACGCCCGAGTCCACCTGGGATGGGGTCGACGGGCGGCTGTGCGGGCGTAGCCCGCCTAGGCGGCGAGGGAGAGCTGGGCGCGGGCGCCGGCGGCCAGGGACAAAGAGGAGGGGAGGGTTCAGGGGCCGGCGTCGCCGGAGGGAGAGGAGGCCGGGGTTGGAGGCGATTCGGTGGAGGGCCGGCGAC
>NC_041393.1:604863023-604872593 GCF_002162155.2 Triticum dicoccoides | reverse complement strand
TAGAGGAAGAAGAATGCAAGGAGATCAGATTATAGAAACAACTGACTAACTCAATTGTCAAATGCAAAGGAATTATGATTTCCAAATCGAGGGATCAGAAGCAAGGCTCTGATTAGAGATGGATAAGTTGAATAGCCTTAGGATACAATCAACGACAATTGGATTGGTCGAGAACCAATTCCAGTTAAAAGAATGGCAGCTCAGCCGGAAAGATAATTTATAAGGATCAATGATGATTGCGTGTATTCGTAAACATACTGAGTCAACAGACTCAAAATGATAATGACAAGGAATGTCAATAAGACTAGAGACGTATGGGATTAACCATAATGCAAGCAAGCAAGAATTTCAAGAGCAATAGGCTACTCAGGATTTTCGGAAGTTCAAATAGTATTTTGAATACTTTTGTGAAATACATGAATCAACTGGGGATGAGCGGATACTCGACAAGTGCGAGGATTTATTTGAAGGGGTATTCATGTGGCAAGGAACTGCTAGGCAGTAGGCACAAAGTATTCTCGGAACAATAGAGAAAACTTTGGAATATCTTGTAATAACAAGATCAATGGGGGATGATCGTATGAATGGCAAGTGTAAGTAGTTATCCATAAGGATTTATCGGTGGAAGGGGAATTGCAAACGCGATGAACACAAGTTCTCGGGTTAACAGCGGACAGTATCTTCAGGGGTCTTCACATGCAGCAGACGATCGTCCGTAATAAGGGGCCCTCCGGGCGAAAGTGATAACGAGATCCTAATGTTAGATTTGGTAAACTTCATTTATCCCGAATAGAGGAGAGATCAGAGGCAAAGAGCAAAGGTCGAGGAGTAAAAGATCCTACTACCACCCAACGGCGACGTGTGCCCGTAAGACACACAACCATGTTAGTAAAAGTTTTGCAATGTCTAGACTCAACTTCGGCCAAGGAGTTGGAAAGGGGGATTCCTACAGGCAGTCGGCTCTGATACCAACTTGTGACGCCCCCGATTCAATCAAACACTAATCATGCACGCAAATGTGTACGATCAAGATCAGGGACTCACGGGAAGATATCACAACACAACTCTAAAACATAAATAAGTCATACAAGCATCATAATACAAGCCACGGGCCGCGAGGGCTCGAATACAAGTGCTCGATCATAGACGAGTCAGCGGAAGCAACAATATCTGAGTACAGCCATAAGTTAAACAAGTTGCCATAAGATGGCTAGCACAAACTGGGATACAGATCGAAAGAGGCGCAGGCCTCCTGCCTGGGATCCTCCTAACTACTCCTGGACGTCGTTAGCGGGCTGCACGTAGTAGTAGGCACCTCCGGTGTAGTAGGGGTCGTCGTCGACGGTGGCGTCTGGCTCCAGGGCTCCAGCATCTGGTTGCGACAACCAGGTAGAAGGGAAAGGGGAAAAAGAGGGAGAAAAGCAACCGTGAGTACTCATCCAAAGTACTCGCAAGCAAGGAACTACACTACATATGCATGGGTATATGTGTAAGGAGGCCATATCAGTGGACTGAACTGCAGAATGCCAGAATAAGAGGGGGATAGCTAATCCTGTCGAAGACTACGCTTCTGGCAGCCTCCGTCTTGCAGCATGTAGAAGAGAGTAGGTTGAAGTCCTCCAAGTAGCATCTCCAAGTAGCATATCCAGGTAGCAACTCCAGTAGCATCGCATAGCATAATCCTACCCAGCAATCCTCTCCTCGTCGCCCTGCGGAAAAGCGATCACCGGGTTGTCTGTGGAACTTGGAAGGGTGTGTTTTATTAAGTATCCGGTTCTAGTTGTCATAAGGTCAAGGTACAACTCCAAGTCGTCCTGTTACCGAAGATCACGGCTATTCTAATAGATTAACTTCCCTGCAGGGGTGCACCACATAACCCAACACGCTCGATCCCATTTGGCCGGACACACTTTCCTGGGTCATGCCCGGCCTCGGAAGATCAACACGTCGCAGCCCCACCTAGGCAAAACAGAGAGGCCAGCACGCCGGTCTAAACCTAAGCGCACAGGGGTCTGGGCCCATCGCCCATAGCACACCTGCACGTTGCGAGGGCGGCCGGAAGCAGAACTAGCCCCCTTAATACAAGAGCAGGCTTACATTCCAATCCGGCGCGCGCCGCTCCGTCGCTGACGTCTGAAGTGCTTCGGCTGATACCACGACGTCGGGATACCCATAACTACTCCCACGTAGATGGTTAGTGCGTATAGGCTCGTAGCCGACTCAGATCAAATACCAAGATCTCATTAAGCGTGTTAAGTATCCGCGAACGCCGAACAGGGCCAGGCCCACCTGTCTCCTAGGTGGCCTCAACCTGCCCTGTCGCTCCGCCACAAAGTAACAGTCGAGGGCCGTCGGGAACCCAGGCCCACCTCTACCGGGATGGAGCCACCTGTCCTTTCAGCCCCCTCGTCAGAATCACTTGCGGGTACTCAATGAGCTGACCCGACTTTAGTCACCATCTGTATAGTATGTATGTATGTATAGTATATACCCGTGATCACCTCCCAAGTGATCACGGCCCGATAGTATAGCAAGGCAGACTGACAAGAATGTAGGGCCAATGATGATAAACTAGCATCCTATACTAAGCATTTAGGATTGCAGGTAAGGTATCAACAGGTGTAGCAACAATGTCAGGCTATGCATCAGAATAGGATCAACGGAAAGCAGTAACATGCTACACTACTCTAATGCAAGCAGTATAGAGTAGAATAGGCGATATCTGGTGATCAAGGGGGGGGGGCTTGCCTGGTTGCTCTGGCAAGAGAGAGGGGTCGTCAACTCCGTAGTCGAACTGGTCAGCAGCAGCGTCGGTCTCGTAGTCTACCGGAGAGAAGAGGGGGAAGAAATAATGAATACAGAGCAAACAAAGCACCACAAAATATATCAAGGCAATACGCGGTGTTCGGTGTGCCCTAACGCGGTAGTAGGTGATACCGGTGAAGGGGGGAAAACCTCCGGGAAAGTATTCCCGGTGTTTCGTGTTTTCTGATAGATGAACCGGAGGGGGAAAGTTGCGGGTTTGATATGTTAGGGGTGTGTGGTGGACGAACGGGCTACGTATCCGGGTTCGTCTCGTCGTTCTGAGCAACTTTCATGTTGAAAATATTTTAATCCGAGTTACGGATTAAAAGATATGATTTTCTAAAGATTTTATTAATTTCTGGAATTTATTTAATTATTTAATTAATTCGGAAAATGGATTTATGACGTCAGCATGACGTCATGCTGACATCAGCAGTCAACAGGGGTTGACTGGGTCAAACTGACGCGTGGGTCCAATGGGACCCACCTGTCATACTCTGTTAGGTTAATTAGGATTTAGTTAAACTAATTACTGTTTAATTAAGCTAACAGGTTAATTAGATTAATTAATTAAGGTTAATTAACTTAATTAATTTAGTTAATTAATTAATTAAAATTATTTTTATTTTAATTATTGTTTTATTTATTTTTATATACTTTTTTTTACGTTCTGGGGGCGGGCCCCCTTTGTCATAGGGCCCTGGGGGCTAACGGGCGTGCGGTTGCCGCGGGTGTGGGCGCTGGGCATCGGCGCCCGACTGGGCGAGCGCCCAGATCGGCAGGCAGGGGGGGCAGCCACGGGCGTGGCGAGGCCAGTGGCCGGCCGGCGTGGGAGGGAAACGGAGTGCGGGGCCGCAACGAGCAGGCCCGCGGGCGGCAGGGGAGCCGGGGCGCGGTGGCGCACCAGCAACAAGGGGACGACGCAGCGACAACGGCAACGCAACGGCAGGAGCAGCAGTAGCTAAGCATGAGCAGCAGTAACAGTGGGCCGGCTGGGCGGCCTGGCTAGCCCCGTGGCCAGCTGGGCCGAGGCCCAGCGAGGGGTGGGGCTTTTATTTTCCTTTTGTTGTTGTTTTCTCATTTTCTTTCTGTTTTATTTTAGTTGCACTATATTTTTGGTTTAGTAAAATATGAAAATAGCTCTAAAAATAGTGTGTCAAATTAATCCACTATTCTAAGAAGTTTTACCTCAGAATAAAAAAATAGTTAATATTTGGTAAAATATATTAGGAGTATAACTAATTGTTTTGATGCTGTTTTAATCACTTTAGGGTATTTAAATATTTTATAAAGATGTTGTTACTCCACCAATAATATCCATGATTTATTTGCCACATTAAGCACATTTTAGTTTTGACTTTTGAAAACTTTAATTGTTTGACTCGATTTTAAATTTGAATTCGAACCGTTTCTGAACCATCGCGAGATTAGTAACAGTAAACGAGGTGATGTGGCATCATTAGCATGGAATTATTGTAGCCTAATCATCCGGGCGTCACAATTCTCCTCCACTACAAGAAATCTCGTCCCGAGATTTAAGAGGGGGACTAACGGGAAAATTCAGGTTACGAAATTCTAACGGTTCTTCTCAGTCTTGGTTGCTCTTCTCGAAGAGGCCGGTCCAATATATTGATGTCTTTGTTTCTCTGCTTTAGGTCAACATGATGAAGTCGGCGTGCTTTCTTCAGGAACTCCATCGTACTTACGAATAGGTACGGGGCAGCTCTACAATGATAGGATGTTATAAGGGAAATTCATCTGGGGGTATCCCAAGAATGAACATATGAGTATCTCTCGAGTTGAACAAATGACACACATCGAGAGCAAAGTAAGACAGTGCGATAAGAAGTTTCAAGCGGATAGGCAATCGTTCATTGCCTGAAGCAGAGTGCGAAAGGGGTTCAGAGCAACGGGAATAAGTATTGTGTCCGATACCAGAATAGATCAACAGGTAAGTGGCCCGTGAATTACATACATAGTCAAGCACGAGGAATAACTCTGACAACAGGGTGTACAGGAGAGTCAGGTTTCGATCCTGTGGAACTGTGGGTTATGGGCCCACCATGTGGGTTAAAAGTAGGAAAGGCGGTGACGTCTTGCACAATCATGTAAGCAAGGCATGTCAGAGGAGAGTCTATGGGTCATGTCGGCAACAACATAGGTACCAAGGGCGAGGGACGAAGAGAACCATTTTCCTGCTCGTTGAACGAGGCGGACCAATAGGCAAAGTTCTCGTCCATCGGCGGTTACCGGAAGTTATCAACAGTAGAAACAGGGTTACACCAGACAGGAAGGTACACCGAGGTGTTTACCTAAGCAGGGGATTACCACTGCTCGGTTAAGTAGTTTACAAGTAAGTTTGAACAAAACAACGGGAAGGAAAATGTGCTTAAACACGTATATTAGGGGTATATCCTTCCCAAGGACAAGCAGAGCATGATATCCATGACAGGATATTATGTAGAAAACTCCTTAGGTAGGGGAGAGAAATTTCATGATATTACCCATACAGCGGTGTTTGGATAATTGAGCAGGAAACATTTATCATTGGGCTTCAAATGTTCTTGTTGAAAATTGGAGTACCATAGACATGCTTCGAGATAGCATTGACATGGTCTTCGAGCAAAAGGTCAGACTTTAGATATAGGAAGGATCCATTAGGAACAACTGGTAGGATAAGTCTTACAATTTCCTCAGGGAAGAATGGCTAAACTTGCTAAAAAGGATACTACAATAATAGGTCCTCCACCCAGGGGGGGTGCTAGGCATGACATCATGTTACCAGGTCATCAAAGGATCAACTTCATGACTCTTGGAAAATTGTCCCAACCATCATATCTGACCAAGATTCAGATCCGATTGGTGTCAGGATACCTCAGACTTAGGATAGCTGAGAAGAAAAGGTGCAATGCAAATTGACGAGATGACATTGTAAGATTCTTGGAGAAATGGACTATGAAGTGATTTCTGTTAACAAGAGTCCATCATTAACCCAAGGAGAGGACAAGGAGGTGTCTGGTGAACTCAACGGCAATTCACCGAGATTCCCAAAGGATAGACTCCCACATTTAAGTGAACAAGGAGATAACATTTGTCGGAGCAAATGATACAAGGAAGTATGCTCGAGGGAAACATACACAAGTAAACATTGGTTGAAAGGTGCGCCCGATGGGTTGGGTTGCATGGCCAATGTCAGAATGGTGATTCAATAATCGATAGTCTAAGAATTTCACTTCAAAGCAAGAGGCTTGCTAGAAGGGCAGAATTCAAACAGCACCGTTCACTTGTTGGTACACCGGTTGGAAGCAACACGGGGCCAAGAAAGAATGGTGATGGTGAGAAGCGTCTCAATACCAAGAATTTCTTAAGAGGTGGAGCAGTCCTCACAACATCCTTGATATTAACAGATGGTAATACTCCAAGGTAAAGAAGAACAAATGCTGGATAGCAGGGATCTCAAGGTTTACACAAAACACGAACATCTTGTGTTGAACGGAAGGCAATAAAGTGGTCGATGAGAACAGGAATCATCGAGGGCAAGGATGGTATTACCCATCATGAATTCAGTTGAATTCCTGGAAGAGCTCATAAGGTTGATGATGCTCACGACACAAGTGTCGAGAGTTTCCATGCCGATGTGATCAATCAGCGACGACATCAAGTCAAAGTAATGATGAAGCAAGAGGTTAATGGAACCACGGTTATGACATAAACTCGAACTCAAGCTTGTTGTTTAAGGTGAAAGGGAATGACGAGGAAAATCGATGTAAGCTTAATTCATCGTCGAAAATTGTGCTCCGAGAAGAAGGACCGGGTAGCACAGTTAAAATCATCACGACAATGATATAGCCAAACAGGCTAGGAATGGCGTGATCGGGTACAAACTCGTACTTATAGAAGCTTACTGAAGAGTTGTTGAACCGTAGTGCGGACTTGGTTCAGTTATCGGTGTCTTTGAGTGTTTAATAACTCAGAGCCCGCGAGAAATTGGAATCAGTGGGAGGTAGTACTTGATGAACTCATAAACAGTTATGCAGTTCCATGATAATCTCGAGATACCAGGGGGGTAATACTCGACAGAAGATCAAAGTAAAGGTTGGACTGGGGTATTGATCCATAGAAGACAATTGTTTAACTTGTCCGAGAAATGGAATCAAAGAAGAACAAACATGGTCGGAACCACGGATGCAAAAGGCCAGATCCCTGATATAAGAAAAACTTATACCAAGGGAATAATTAATTCAAGAGAAGCTCTAATGATAAGATCTACATCGTGTCCATGGGCATGAACACAAGTTCAAGGTCGACTCCCACTTCTCCGATGCATAGGTTTTCATTCACTTCTCACGTTCGATGAAGTTGCAGTGTTGAAATTTTATCTGGCGAAGCACCAGAAGAGTATTATTCGTGAAAACTTTCGAGTTCACACATATCAAGGAAGGTATAGGTTCAACCCATCGTGGCATCTTAGAATCATATACCAGAATCTTTAGAAGTAATTAACTCAAGCTCGAAGGCAGAGCATGGTTGAGAAGGTAGATGATACAATTTACCACAGGCATTATGTATCAGAGGAAAGGCTCACAAGGTTATTGAATATGAAGGGCATTGTCAGATAAAATCCAACAAAGGATCTGGTGGTCCACAAGGGGTCTGACGTGAGCATCGGTACTCAACTAGAGGAAGAAGAATGCAAGGAGATCAGATTATAGAAACAACTGACTAACTCAATTGTCAAATGCAAAGGAATTATGATTTCCAAATCGAGGGATCAGAAGCAAGGCTCTGATTAGAGATGGATAAGTTGAATAGCCTTAGGATACAATCAACGACAATTGGATTGGTCGAGAACCAATTCCAGTTAAAAGAATGGCAGCTCAGCCGGAAAGATAATTTATAAGGATCAATGATGATTGCGTGTATTCGTAAACATACTGAGTCAACAGACTCAAAATGATAATGACAAGGAATGTCAATAAGACTAGAGACGTATGGGATTAACCATAATGCAAGCAAGCAAGAATTTCAAGAGCAATAGGCTACTCAGGATTTTCGGAAGTTCAAATAGTATTTTGAATACTTTTGTGAAATACATGAATCAACTGGGGATGAGCGGATACTCGACAAGTGCGAGGATTTATTTGAAGGGGTATTCATGTGGCAAGGAACTGCTAGGCAGTAGGCACAAAGTATTCTCGGAACAATAGAGAAAACTTTGGAATATCTTGTAATAACAAGATCAATGGGGGATGATCGTATGAATGGCAAGTGTAAGTAGTTATCCATAAGGATTTATCGGTGGAAGGGGAATTGCAAACGCGATGAACACAAGTTCTCGGGTTAACAACGGACAGTATCTTCAGGGGTCTTCACATGCAGCAGACGATCGTCCGTAATAAGGGGCCCTCCGGGCGAAAGTGATAACGAGATCCTAATGTTAGATTTGGTAAACTTCATTTATCCCGAATAGAGGAGAGATCAGAGGCAAAGAGCAAAGGTCGAGGAGTAAAAGATCCTACTACCACCCAACGGCGACGTGTGCCCGTAAGACACACAACCATGTTAGTAAAAGTTTTGCAATGTCTAGACTCAACTTCGGCCAAGGAGTTGGAAAGGGGGATTCCTACAGGCAGTCGGCTCTGATACCAACTTGTGACGCCCCCGATTCAATCGAACACTAATCATGCACGCAAATGTGTACGATCAAGATCAGGGACTCATGGGAAGATATCACAACACAACTCTAAAACATAAATAAGTCATACAAGCATCATAATACAAGCCAGGGGCCGCGAGGGCTCGAATACAAGTGCTCGATCATAGACGAGTCAGCGGAAGCAACAATATCTGAGTACAGACATAAGTTAAACAAGTTGCCATAAGATGGCTAGCACAAACTGGGATACAGATCGAAAGAGGCGCAGGCCTCCTGCCTGGGATCCTCCTAACTACTCCTGGACGTCGTCAGCGGGCTGCACGTAGTAGTAGGCACCTCCGGTGTAGTAGGGATCGTCGTCGACGGTGGCGTCTGGCTCCAGGGCTCCAGCATCTGGTTGCGACAACCAGGTAGAAGGGAAAGGGGAAAAAGAGGGAGAAAAGCAACCGTGAGTACTCATCCAAAGTACTCGCAAGCAAGGAACTACACTACATATGCATGGGTATATGTGTAAGGAGGCCATATCAGTGGACTGAACTGCAGAATGCCAGAATAAGAGGGGGATAGCTAATCCTGTCGAAGACTACGCTTCTGGCAGCCTCCGTCTTGAAGCATGTAGAAGAGAGTAGGTTGAAGTCCTCCAAGTAGCATCTCCAAGTAGCATATCCAGGTAGCAACTCCAGTAGCATCGCATAGGATAATCCTACCCGGCAATCCTCTCCTCGTCGCCCTGCGGAAAAGCGATCACCGGGTTGTCTGTGGAACTTGGAAGGGTGTGTTTTATTAAGTATCCGGTTCTAGTTGTCATAAGGTCAAGGTACAACTCCAAGTCGTCCTGTTACCGAAGATCACGGCTATTCGAATAGATTAACTTCCCTGCAGGGGTGCACCACATAACCCAACACGCTCGATCCCATTTGGCCGGACACACTTTCCTGGGTCATGCCCGGCCTCGGAAGATCAACACGTCGCAGCCCCACCTAGGCAAAACAGAGAGGCCAGCACGCCGGTCTAAACCTAAGCGCACAGGGGTCTGGGCCCATCGCCCATAGCACACCTGCACGTTGCGAGGGCAGCCGGAAGCAGAACTAGCCCCCTTAATACAAGAG
>NC_041393.1:604859084-604862036 GCF_002162155.2 Triticum dicoccoides | reverse complement strand
GTCCGAGCACCGTGGGGAGGTTCGTCCCCCCGATCCCGATCTGGATCGGGGAAGGGAAGAGGGGCGTGCGGTCGTGGGGAGGGGGAGAGGGGAGTGGGGCGAGTGGGAGTGGGGGTTAGGGTTTCTAGGGTGTGGGTGGCCTATAGGCCAGGGGGCGGCCGGCTGGGCCGTGGGGCGGGCCAGCCCGTTCGGGAGGCTGAGGCCAGCTGGGCCAGTTGGCCCAGCAGGGGGGGGCCTGTTTTCTGTTTTCCTTTTTATATATATATATATATATATTTTCTTGTCTCTTTTTATTTGTAGTTTCTTTTATTTCGAGTTTTATAAAATTACCACTAGTGCCTAATTTGTATCTACCAATAAACTAATACAAGATTAATTCTTAACCCATAATAAAATAGTGTTAGCATTTTATAAATTCAATAGGCATTTGTTTAATTGTTTTTCACTATTGTTTTAATTGTTTCAGGGCCTTTAAGCATTTTATCAACGTTTGGTTTCTCCACCATAATTACCTATGTATTATTTGGTTCACTCAGGACATTTAAATTTTAATATTTGAAAACTTTTATTATTTGCTCGATTTTGAATTTGAAATTCGAACTAGGTTCCGAACTAACGCGAGTTTATCCACAGTAACCGAGGTGACGTGGCATCATTAGCGGGGATTACTGTAGCTTAATTACCCGGGCGTCACAGGCGGCCCCTGTCGTGTTACTAAGACTGACAGTAAGAGTAGGGGGTATGTAGGAGGAGCTAAGGTCCTAGCTATGGTGAGGTTGTACAAAAGTGTTTACGAGTTCAGGACCCTCTCGGAAGAGGTGAAAGCCCTACTTCTTGGTGCCCGGAGGGGTCGACTGGATTTCAGTATATGCGTGTGTCTTACAGGGGGTGCGAACCCTTGTCCCAGAGGAGGGGGTCGCTTATATAGAGTGCGCCAGGACCCCAGCCATCCCCCGTTACAGAGGGTTCAATGTACATAAAGAGGAGGGCGTTACTGGTAACGCCAGCCATAAAGTGTTATTAATGTCTATGAAGACTATGGAGTGAATGCTTGACCGCTGTTGTTCCGTGTGACTCCTGGTCTTCATAGGTCGAGTTATTTCTTGTATGGTCGATTAGTCTTCGGGAAGGATGGTTACCCGAGTGATATGATTGGCCGAGTGGATTGCACTCGATGTCTTTATTGGGCATTCCCTGTTGTCTCTTGAGCTTCTTTGCTTCTAGGGTAGTGACCTTGGGTAGGGTATATAGGTCAGGCCTATGACCCTACCCTAGGTCTATATCCTCATCACTAGCCCCCGAATGGATTGAGGTCCGAGTGGAAAGAAGGTTGTAGTGGATCTTGCTTCGACCCATGTGCTTCACAAGTATTTGCGTTGAACGGGAGGCTCAAGTTGAACTTCGGCTTCGCTTCAGTCGCCTCGATCGATTTAGAAATTGCCGAGTGAAGTTTTAGCATCATCTGTCGATTGTTGCCTCTTGATGCGAGATCTTTGGTGCAATTGGTTACGTCGTATCCCGGATTTGGCGGGATTCGAAATTTCGGGGAAGCGCGCGGGGCGGGGCGTGCCGTGGTAAGCGAGATGGATAGGCAGGAGCACCTCGATCCCTGCGCCACCTTTTTCGCCACGTACCCAGCGCGCGACTACGGCGGGATTTCACAGGATCACCCGGGCCTGCGCATCAGCCACTCGGAAGTGGGCCTTTAAAAGGCGACGGGGCCGAGGCGCTGGCACTGTGCGCGTCCATTCTCCTCCCTTCTCCTCTGCTTCTCCACCGCATCTGGATCCTCCGTTCTCGACGCTGCCGCTCCGCCGCCATGGTGAAGGACAAGACGGCGGCGCTGGAACACGTGAAGAAAGCGACGGGGGCGGCGAAAGGCAAGAAGTCCCCATGGGGGTTGTCATCGTGGTCGGCGCTGCCGCCGGGTTGGATCCAGGGCGACTGGATCCAATCCTCGCTCCGACAGGAAGATCTGGATGAGCTAGCCGAGTCCGGGCTGATCGCCAATGGTGCTGTGCGGTTGCCGGAGGGGGAGACGGAGCCGCAGCCGCGACCGGGTGAGTGTGTTCTGCTCGCCACCCACATCGACCGTGGTTTTTTCCTTCCTCCGCACCCTTTTTTCCGGGATTTTTTGAACTTCTTCGGATCCCAACTTCATCACTCTTCCCCAACACCATCACATACCTCGCGGCATTCGTGTCCATGTGCAAGAATTTTATTGGTTGTCGACCGCACTGGGGCCTCTTTACGCACATCTTCACTATCTGTTCTCAGTCGGTTAAGAAGGCAAACACGAGTGACGAGAAAACACATGTTATCCAGATGTGTGGGGGTTTGGGTATCCAGAGGAGGAAAAGGAGTTCTTTCCCTTCCATGACCCTTCCTGAGTCGGTCAGGGGCTGGCAGTCGACCTGGTTCTACTGCCAGGACGTCCCCACTCCAGGCCAGTCGACTGGACTTCCTTCCTTTTCCTTTGATCGTGTTCAGACTCCTTTCCTCGCTGAAAGTGATTGCGGTGGAGAAGGTGGAAACGAACATGCTGGTCGAGAGGGTGGTCCAGCTGATCAACCAGGGCGTGACTGGAATGGACTTGCAGGAGGTATTTCTCAGTCGACGCATCCAACCGCTTCAGGCTCGGGACCACTCGATGTGGATGTACTCTGGTGCCAATGACACCGCCCGGGTGCATCCGGAGGAAGTCCCGGCCAAAACGGTGGCTATGTGGTTGAAGAGTATCACGGGAAACAAGGATAACCCCAGGGAAGCCAGGACGGTCGTTCCATTCAGCGACAGCAACCAACCGGACAAGGTTCGAAGCTTTTGTCACCGACTGTTTTCTTGTGTATCCTGATCTGTCTCTGAACCGACTGAAATTCACTCAACTCTTTTTTTGTAGGTTTATACTGAGTTGTATTCCATGCCCAACGGTGAGTAAATTCTGGAGCAGGA
>NC_041393.1:604805751-604858850 GCF_002162155.2 Triticum dicoccoides | reverse complement strand
GGGGTAGCACGGACGAGAGTGGTGACTGGCAGTCTCTGGAGGATGATGCCGAGGAGGAGAGCAACGAGGCTGATGACGACGAGGGGGTCGACTCGCCGCCACGCTTGGAGCATCAATCCAAACATCTTCATGATCCAGCATGCGAGTGCGGCAAGGCCGCCGGTCACATCACCTAGGCGCAGAAGCGTACTCGGACATCAACTCTGGAGCCGACAGAGAAGGTCGCCAAGCAGAACAAGGTCGTGCCCTCGAAGGCTCGGAAAACCTTGCCTAGGATCAAGATGGACGTTCCTGCCGCCTCTGGGTAAACACTCGTCCTTTCCGCGTTTCCTTCATCCGACTGATATTCTTGTCTTGATCGAGTGGATTATGAACTTTCTTTAGCCCCGTGACTTCTACGAGTGACATGGATGTTGACAAGGCCCCAGGGGAAGAAGAGGCTGATGACGCGGTTACTTCAAGAGCCAGTAAGCCTTTTCCAATTTGAATTTGATCTGCCGGCTGATTCTCTGGTCGATTGAATTCTTGGGATTGTCTGTTTCCAGCGAGACGTCATTACCCTTCCGGATGACGAAGATGAAGAAGTGCCTCTGAGGGAGAGGAGAAGTAAGGGCAGGACCTCGAGTGGGAGGGCGTCTGAAGGACAAGTGCCTGAGCCAGCGGTCGAGTGATCCGGAGATCTAGCTCGGGCCAACGTCACTTTCTCCGATCCGCTATCGACTGACCGTCCATCACAGTCGACTGCCCAGGCTCCTGCTGCTCCGGTACAAGTCCACGCATCTGATCCTGTAGCTGCTCCGACTGCATTGCCGACATCCCTCTTCACTACATACTAGACCCCAGACCATCAATCGAGTGCTGCCCAGGAAGCTCTTCTCCAAGTGAATCTCATGATGGAGCAGATGAAAGTGGTGCATGAGGCCAGTTAGGTTGCTTACAACGCCACAACTGCTCTGTAGGCGAAGGTCAAGGTTAGTTGATCTCCGACTGATCTTTTGAGTAGTGATAGTTGCAACCGTCGCTTTACAACCCATATGTTGTCTTTGGATGATTGCTTTGGAACCTTTTATGTGCATATATGAGTCTTCGTTCCGCATCCAATCACCCACTGGGTGTTTACCTTGTAGCCAATCAGAGCCGACTAGGTTGAGTCGAATGTTTTTCCTGAACCAGTGGGCGCACGCATAGTGCACCCACTGGGTGTAGTCCCCGAGACAGCGGTGGACTGCTGGCAGTGGACTGGGGGTCTGAGAATCACGTTTTTTTACCCGTGCTGGGTAGACCATGCCGAGTGTAACAACCGGACCAGTGGGGGCACGCCAAGTGCACCCACTGGGTGTAGTCCCCGAAACTACCGTTGAATGTTTGATTCGATGGTAGTCTGAGATTAACTTTTGTTGTTGTCGACTGACATATCTCTTTTTCTGACCGCAGAAGTCTTGTGATCTTGGGGCTCGACTTTCTGAGCTGGATAAAAAGCAGATCAGCATCAATCTTGACTTGGAGCTGGCCAAGAAGAACCTCAAGAAGGCCCAAGACGAAACATCTGCCATGGGAGGTCACCACTCGGAACCTTTCACCTTATTATTCCCCTTTCTTCTTTCCAGTCTCTTTGAACCGAGTGATTCCACTCGAATAGATGTGCATAGTGAAAACCGTCAGCTTCAGGCTTGTGTGAAGAATGTTATTTCTTTAGAGAAAATGAAGCAGGCACTGGAGAAGAAGTACCTGGATCTTGCTGTGGCTCAGAAGGAGGCTCGTGAGAAAACATCGCTTGCGGACAAGAAGCTGGCTTCAGTCGGCAAATTGGAAGAAGAAATTGCGCAACTGAAGAAGGACAAAGAGAACTTGACCGGTGAAGTATGGAACCTCGAAGCAAAACAGGGCGAGCTGGAGTCGTATCTGGGGTAGCTTGCTGCGAAGTTGGTCCTGAAACTTGAAGGTATTTCCTCTGGTTCGACTGATTTGAGACGTCGACTGACATGTCTTGTTGAACAGTCGACTCATTGTTTTTCCGACTGCGTAGAGCTTTGCTAGGACTTTGAAGCAGAAACTGGGTGGGTTGAGACAGGTCTCGGCCCCATAAACTTCCCCGTCAAAGATGACATTGCGATGAACGTGTTGCGGTTGGAGTGTCATTTGGACAGTGCCGTGGATTACCTCACCCGACTGAAGGCTGCGATGACGCGAATTGACGATGAACTCTGGCCTCAGATGGTACTTTCCCAGGACCTTGAGTCTCTGATGGCTCGACTGAATCAGAGCCCAGGTCGAGTGCAGGAATGGAAGAAGTCATCCGCTCAGTGTGGTGCTGATGTCGCTCCGTCCTTGGTCCGAGTGCACTGCAAGGACATCAGAGAAGACAAGGTGGCGGCCCTCAAGGTTGCCAACACAAAGAAGCTTGACTTCCAGTCCTTCATGGACACCTGCCTTGACGCCGCCACGCGCATCGTAGACAACATCAACCTCGACAACTTCGTCGAGCCAGCTAGTCCTCCTCCTGCCGAGTGAACAAACATTATGCCCCACCCTTTATTTGCCTCGGGATGCCGAGTGGTTATGTAACCGTTAAACTCTATCGGGCTTGATGCCCGAGCACTTCTATTCGTCGTGGTTCTGAACTTTTGAGGGATTTATCCGAACTTTGCTTTCCTTGGATATCTTGGCTCTCGCTCTTGTTGCTTCCGAGTGTTCTTTGATTTTGAACAGATTTGTCTTTGATGACGTGCTTCATCGTTCTTGTGGATGGGGATGGAGTGCACATTGTACTTGTGGCGTAGCTCAGAGGTGTTCAATCGACACCTTGTCGTCCCTGCGGATAGGGATGGAACACATGTTGTACTTGTGGCGTAGCTTAGAGGTGTTCAATCGACACCTCATCGTCCCTGCGGATTGGGATGGAACGCACGTTGTACTTCTGGCGTAGATCAGAGGAATGCTCTTAACTTAGGCGATTACGGGGTCGCAGCTAAGCCCTTGAGTGGAAACTGAAATACTTTTATTACAACTCATCAGGTCGAGTGATCTAACTGTAGAAGTGACGGAGCATCTCTGCGTTCCATGCACGTGGCTCGTCTATCTTCTTGGCTATGTTGTAGATGTGGTAGGCTCCATTGTGAAGCACCTTGGTGATGATGAAGGGGCCTTCCCAGGCCGGAGCTAGCTTGTGAGGTTGTTTCTGATCCACTCGGAGAACCAGGTCTCCTTCTTGGAATGCTCATCCTCTGACGTTTCGGGCATGGATTCGACGTAGATCTTGCTGGTAGATGGTCGACCGGATCAAAGCCATCTTGCGCTCTTCTTCCATGAGATCAACAGCGTCTTCTCGTGCTTGCTCAGCTTCAGCTTTTGTGAATAGTTCCACTCGGGGGGGGGGGGCATTGTGCAGCAAATCACTCGGGAGTACAGCCTCTGCGCCGTACACCAAGAAGAAAGGAGTCCGGCCACTCAACCGATTCAGCGCAATTCTCAACCCCCACAAGACGGACGGCAACTCGGTTACCCAGGCTGCGACAACATGCTTGAGGTCACACATTAGGCAGGGTTTTAATCCTTGGAGAATCAAACCATTCACCCTTTCTGCTTGTCCATTCGACTGAGGGTGTGCGACTGATGCATAATTGACCCGAGTGCCTTGGGTTGCACAGGATGCCTTAAACTCGTCGGAATCAAAGTTGGAGCCATTATCTGTGATAATGCTGTGGGGAACTCCATATCTGAATATCAACTCCTTGATGAAACTGACAGCGGTGCTTGCCCCGAGGTTCTTGATGGGTCTAGCTTCGATCCACTTGGTGAATTTGTCGACTGCCACAAGCAAATGGGCGAAACCACTCGTACCGGTCTTGAAGGGGCCAACCATATCCAACCCCCAGACTGTGAACGGCCAGACGAATGGAATATTCTTCAAGGCAGACGCAGGTTTGTGAGACATGTTGGAGTAGAACTGGCAGCCTGCACACTTGTCGACTATATCCTTTGCCATTTCGTTTGCTCGAGGCCAATAGAATCCCGCTCGGTATGCTTTGGACACGATGGTCTGAGAGGACACATGGTGACCACAGGTCCCCGAGTGGATATCATTTAAGATCATCTGACCTTCTTCTGGGGTGATGCAGCGCTGGGCCACTCCTGTGACACTTTCTCTGTAAAGCTGCCCTTTCATTACTGTGAAGGCTTTGGATTGACGGACTATCTGACGGGCTTCATCCTCATCTTCTGGGAGCTCTTTCCTGAGAATGTAGGCAATGTATGGTACTGTCCAGTCGGGCATGATCACTAAGACTTCCATGATCAAGTCGACCATAGCCGGAATTTCAATCTCAGTCGGGTTGGTTGAACTTATCGGTCGCGGGGGCTCTTCCTTGAAGGGATCCTCTTGTACTGACGGGGTATGGAGATGCTCCAAGAACACATTGCTGGGGATAGGCTTCCGAGTGGAACCTATCTTCGCCAGGTCATCAACCGCTTGATTCTTGATCCATGGAATGTGGTGAAGCTCTAATCCCTCAAACTTCTTCTCTAGCTTTCTTACTGCGTTGCAATAACCAATCATTTTAGGACTCCTGACATCCCATTCCTTCATCACCTGATTGACCACCAAATCTGAGTCGCCATATACCATCAAGCGCTAGACGCCGAGTGAAATGGCCATACGCAACCCATATAATAATGCCTCATATTCAGCTTCATTGTTGGAGGAATCAAAGTGAATCTGAAGGACATAACTAAGCTTGTCTCCTTGTGGGGATACTAAAACCACTCATGCACCAGAGCCATTCAACATTTTGGACCCATCAAAGAACATGGTCCAATGTTCCGACTGGATTTGAGTCGGTTGGTGTTGTTCTGTCCACTCTGCGAGGAAATCTGCAATCGCTTGAGACTTGGTGGCCTTCTTTGCCTCAAACTTGATATCCAATGGAAGAAGTTCAATCGCCCATTTTGCCACTCGACCAGTTGCATCTCTATTGTTCAAGATCTCTGATAATGGAGCGTCGCTAACGACTGAAACTGAATGATCAGAGAAATAATGTGCAACTTTCTTCATGGTTAGGTAGATCCCATAAACAAGCTTCTGATAATGAGGGTATCTCTGCTTGGACGGGGTCAGGACCTCTGAAATGTAATAGACTGGGCGCTGAACTTTGAAGGCTTTGCCTTCTTCTTCCCGCTCGACTGTGAGCACTGTGCAAACAACTTGTCCTGTGGCTGCGATGTAAAGTAAAAGAGGCTCTTTACTGACTAGAGCAGCAAGCATCGACTGGGTGGACAATAGGGCTTTGAGTTCTTCAAACGCTGCTTCAGCTTCGTCATTCCACTCGAATTTGTCAGACTTCTTCATCAGTCAGTAAAGAGGCAATGCCTTTTCACCGAGGCGTGAGATGAATCGACTCAATGCAGCCAGACAACCAGTAAGCTTATGAACATCATGCACTTGCACTGGGTGCTTCATTCGGAGGATCGTGCCAATCTTTTCTGGATTTGCGTCGATTCCTCATTCAGAAACGAGAAAACCGAGTAACTTTACGCCTGGGACTCCAAAGGTGCATTTTGATGGATTGAGCTTGATATCATACCTTCTCAGGTTGGCAAAGGTTTCAGCAAGGTCAGTCAGCAGGTCGGAACCTTTGCATGACTTAACCACTATGTCGTCCATGTATGCTTCCACGTTCCGACTGATCTGAGTGAGCAGGCACTTCTGGATCATGCGCATGAACATGGCACCAACATTCTTGAGGCCAAAGGGCATGGTGACATAACAAAAGCACCCGAACGGGGTGATGAAAGTAGTCTTGATCTCATCGGGTCCAACAGTCGAATCTGATGGTACCCGGAATAGGCGTCCAGGAAGGACAGTCGATTGCAGCCCGCAGTTGAGTCAACTATCTGGTCGATGCGGGGCAGCGGAAAATGATCTTTCGGGCTGGCCCGATTGATATGCTTGAAGTCAATACACATTTGAAGTGATTTGTCTTTCTTGGGAACCATAACATTGGCGAGCCACTTGGAGTGGTAGATCTCACGAATGAACACAGCGGCCAGAAGCCGAGCCACTTCCTCGCCAATTACCTTCCTCTTCTTTGTGGCAGGCCGACAGAGATGTTCTTTGACAGGTTTTGCTTTAGAGTCGACTCGCAAACAGTGCTCAGTCAGTTCCCTGGGTACACCCGGCATGTCAGATGGCTTCCGTGCAAAGATGTCCCAGTTCTCACGGAGGAACTGGATGAGTGCGGCTTCCTATTTGCTATCGAGTGTCGTTGAGATGTGGGTCGGAGCAGCATTGGGATCGGTCGGGTGGATATGAACTGGCTTGGTCTCCCCAGCCGACTGGAATGCGGACTCTGAGGTAGGTTTCTTGGCACGCAGCAAATCACTCGGATTTGCCATCTTCTTATACTCTTGGAATTCCACAGCTGCCATCTGCTCGTCTGCTATTTTTGCACCGTCTTGAAGACAATCTTCTGCTTTCTTCCGGTTACCACAGACTGTAATCACGCTTTTGGGCCCAGGCATCTTCATTTTGAGGTACAAATAACATGGTCGAGCCATGAAGCTGGCATAGGCAGGTCTGCCCAGAATGGCGTGATAAGCACTCTCGAAATCCACAACCTCAAATGTCAACTTCTCTTTGCAGTAATTCTTCTCATCGCCGAAAACCACATCGAGAGCTATCTGGCCGAGTGAATCGGCTTTCTTTCCAGGGATGACTTCATGGAACCTCATGTCACTCTCACTTAATTTGGACATCGGAATGCCCATTCCCTTAAGAGCTTCAGCATATAGAATATTGAGGCCACTACTGCCATCCATCAGAACTTTGGTCAATCGGGTGCCTCCAACAACTGGGTCGACCACCAGCGCCTGCCGCCCAGGGGTAGCTACTCGCGGCGGGTGGTCTGACTAGTCGAACGTGATAGGAGTCTTTGACCACTTCAGATACTTAGGAGTTGCCGGAGCAACCATGTTCACTTCTCTGTTAATGACTTTCAGTCAACTTTTGCTCTCGACATCAGCAAAAATCACCAGGGTGGCATTAACATGGGGATATCCTTCCTCCTCTTGTTCCTTGTCTTCCTCCTTCTTAGAGTCTTTATCCTTCTCACTGGGCTGACCCTTCTTCTGGAAGCTCTGGATCAGGAGTCGACATTGTCGAGTGGTATGCTTGGGGAGGATCAGATTCCCTTCATCTTTCTTGGTGTGAATATGACACGTCAAATCCATCACATCATTTCCATCTTGATCTTTCACTTTCTTGGGATTCCAGGGCCCTTTGGGCTTCCTATTGGGCTTCCCTTGATTCAACACTTCTGCCTCGGCAGGCCCTGCTGCCTCAGCCATTCGCTTCTGCTTCCGACTGGAATTTCCTCCTCCGGTGTCCTGGGCGACTGTTTTTTGTTTACCACTTCGGAGTCGGTCTTCCTCTTCGCCGTTAGCATACTTGGTGGCAATCTCCATCATCCGAGTCAGAGGCATGTCTCCTGTCCGACCGAATTTCAGATTGAGCTCTTTGTAGCGAACGCCCTCCTTGAAGGCACATACTGCTTGGTGATCTGACACATTCTCCACTGTATGGAGCAGAGTGATCCATCTCTGGATATAGTCTCTCAAGGTTTCATTCGGCTTCTGCACACAATGTTGCAACTTTGGTAGACCGGCTAGTCTCTTGCAGGTGCCCTCGAATGTTCTGGTAAACACTCGGGCCAACTCATCCCAACCCAAGATGCTCCCAGGGGCCAACTGATTGAGCCAAGCTCTGGTAGAACCTTCAAGCATCAGAGGGAGGTGCTTCATGGACACCTCATCGCCACCGCCGCCGATGTGCACAGCCACTCGGTAATCTTGAAGCCAAATGTCGGGCTTCGACTCTCCCGTGAACTTGCTCACACCAGTCGCCAATATGAAGTTGTGGGGGGTCTGGGCGGCCCTGATGGCTCCTCCGAAGCACTCGGGGCCAGATATGTGGACCCTGCTACCGCTGGGCCTGTCTCTGTCCAGCCCTTCTTTGTACGCTCTGTTCCGGTTGACCAAGCCCTGAACAAGGACTGACCTCACATCGAACCCAGGCTCCCTTGGGTCGATTGCAACTCTGCGGTCATTACCGTATGGACGCCTGTCGTCATACCGCCGGGGCGCGTACGACCCGCCCCTCCGGAGGGGTGAAGGCACTCGACGGTAGTTGTCATGGGCGAACTCACGATCATCATCTTCATGAACTCTTCCCAAATGCCGAACCTAACGATGCTCACGATCTCTTTGCCTCAACGGCAATCTAGGACCGTGTGCCGACTGAACGGCTTCTGTCCTTAACGACCGACTGTGAATTCTATTCCGCAATTGGGACACCCGGAGTTCTGATCTCCTGCTGCCCGGAGCAGCGCTCTGATTTGTTCCAGGCCTCTTCCAGCCTCCGAGCGGGACAGCTGAATGGACTCCGCAATACACGCAACAGCTGCGAGATTCTGAATCGGTGTGTGGAATACCTGAGTTTCTGGTGGAAACAGTTGTCGTGTGTGCCGACTGGTGATACGTCTCCAATGTATCTATAATTTTTGATTGTTCCATGCTATTATATTACCTATTTTGGATGTCTATGGGCTTTATTTTACACATTTATATCATTTTTGGGACTAACCTACTAACCGGAGGCCCAACCCGTATTGCTGGTTTTTGCCTATTTCAGTATTTCGAAGGAAAGGAATATCAAACGGAGTCCAAACGGAATGAAACCTTTGGGAGCGTGATTTTTGGAACGAACGTGATCTAGAGGACTTGGAGTGCAAGTCAAGAAGCAGCCAAGGCAGCCACGAGGGTGGGGGGTGCGCCCACCCCTACAGGGTGTGCCCCCTGTCTTGTGGGCCCCTCGGGCGGCCACGGACATACTTCTTCCTCCTATATAAGCCTACATACCCCCAAAACATCCAAGGAGCCACCAAAGAAATATTTCCGCCATCGTAACCTTTTGTATCCGCGAGATCCCATCTTGGAGCCATCGCCGGCATTCTGCCGGAGGGGGAATCCACCATGGAGGGCTTCTACATCAACACCATAGCCCCTCCAATGAGTTGTGAGTAGTTTACCACAGACCTTTGAGTCCATAGTTATTAGCTAGATGGCTTCTTCTCTCTTTTTGGATCGCAATACAATGTTCTCCCCCTCTCTTGTGGAGATCTATACGATGTAATCTCTTTTTGCAGTGTGTTTGTCGAGATCCGATGAATTGTGGGTTTATGATCAAGTTTATCTATGAATAATATTTGAATCTTCTCTGAATTCTTTTATGTATGATTGAGTTATCTTTGCAAGTCTCTTCGAATTATCGGTTTGGTTTGGCCTACTAGATTGATCTTTCTTGCCATGGGAGAAGTGCTTAGCTTTGGGTTCAATCTTGCGGTGTTCTTACCCAGTGACAGAAAGGGTTGCAAGACATGTATTGTATTGTTGCCATCGAGGATAAAAAGATGGGGTTTATATCAAATTGCTGGAGTTTATCCCTCTACATCATGTCATCTTTCTTAATGTGTTACTCTGTTCTTATGAACTTAATACTCTAGATGCATGCTGGATAGCGGTTGATGTGTGGAGTAATAGTAGTAGATGCAGGTAGGAGTCGGTCTACTTGTCATGGACGTGATGCCTATATACATGATCATGCCTAGATAATCTCATAATTATTCGCTTTTCTATCAATTGCTCGACAGTAATTTGTTCACCCACCGTAATACTTATGCTATCTTGAGAGAAGCCTCTAGTGAAACCTATGGCCCCCGGGTCTATCTTTTATTATATAAGTTTCCAATCTACTTTTATTTGCATCTTTATTTTCTGCTTCTATATTATAAAATACCAAAAATATATTTATCTTATCATATTATCTCTATCAGATCTTACTTTCGCAAGCGGGCGTGAAGGGATTGACAACCCCTTTATTGCGTTGGTTGCGAGTTCTTTGTTTGTTTGTGTAGGTTCGTGGGACTTGTGAGGAGCCTCCTACTGGATTGATACCTTGGTTCTCAAAAACTGAGGGAAATACTTACGCTACTGTGCTGCATCACCCTTTCCTCTTCAAGGAAAACCAACGCAAGCTCAAGACGTAGAAAGAAGGATTTCTGGCGCCGTTGCCGGGGAGGTCTTCGCTCAAGTCAAGATATACCAAGTACCCATCACAAACTCATCTCCCTCGCATTTACATTATTTTTCCTCTCTTCCCCAATCTCTTCTCTCTTTTGCTTGCCCTTTCGTTTGCTCGTTTGGTTGGAATAGATGCTTATTTATTGCTAAATAGAACCTAATGTCTATGGATCCTCATCCGCTTGCAAATCTCTTTAAGAGATCCAATTGTGATGAACCAATTTCTAGTGAGTTTTGTGCACTAGATTATCTTTATAAAGCTTTGCCTGAAATTTGTGAATCTGAAAATTATGATGAAGAAATTTATGAAGAGATTCACGATAACTCTTTGAATAAAAAGCATGATTGCAATGATTTTACTATAAATTATCTTGATGTCGATTGTGCTAATAATATGCAAAACCCTAAGATTGGGGATGCTAGTTTTTCTATGTCTACTACTTGTTGCAATAATCATGATTGGAGTGATTCTTCTTATGATCTTGAGAATTTATTTAAGCCCCTTGATGAATACGAGATTGATAATAGTGTTTGCAATATTATTAAAAGTGGGTTTGGAAGAGTGTCAACTTTAGATCCCACATATTTGGATAATGTTCAATCTTATGAAATTTTGAGAAAAATGGGTTTGGAGAGGTCATGACTTTAGTTAATGATAATCCCACTATTTTGGAAGAGTGTCAACTTTGCATGCATGTGGATCGTGTTGAGAATATGTTATGTGATAGATATTTTGTTGAATTTGTCTATGATCCTACATGTAATTGTTATGAGAGAGGAAAATATGGTTGTAGAAATTTTTATCTTACTAAATTACCTCTCGTCATGCTGAGATTGCTATCGTCTCTTTCTTCTTCCTCGCATATGCTAGCTTTTGCTTGCCTTGCAAAATTGTTTGCTTATAATATGCCTATGCATAGGAAGTATATTAGACTTAGATGTGTTTTGTCACATGTTTCATGATGCTTTCTTTGCGCTTCAATTCTTGTGTTTCATGTGAGCATCATTAAAATTATCAATGCCTAGCTAAAAGGCTTTAAAGAAAAGCGCTTGTTGGGAGACAACCCAATATTTTTCCTTGATTTTATTTAATAATTTTTGTTTCTACCTTCTGTTTATATGTGTTTTCATGTTTTATTTAGTGTCTGTGCCAAGTAGAACCTATAGGATAACACATGATATGAGTTGATTTGATTCTGCTGAAAAACAGAAACTTTGCGCTCACGAGAAAAAATTCAATAAATCACAAAAACGAGATTTTGCATTGATTCTTTTTTCTGATGTTCAATAAACAAATTGTTTAGGACTTCCTATTTTAGTAGCATTTTTAAAGTTCCAGAAGTTTGCGTTAGTTACAGATTTCTACATACTGTTCTGTTTTTGACAGATTCTGTTTTTCCTGTGTTGTTTGCTTATTTTGATGCATCTATGGCTAGTATGTAAGGGTATGAACCATAGAGAACCTGTAATACAGTAGGTTTAACACCAATATAAATAAATAATGAGTTAATTACAGTACCTTATGTGGTGGTTTTGTTTTCTTTCACTAACGAGGCTTATGAGATTTCCTGTTGAGTTTTGTGTTGTGAAGTTTTCAAGTTTTGGGTAAAGATTTGATGGACTATGGAATAAAGGGTGGCAAAATACTAAGCTTAGGTATGCCCAAGTCACCCCAAGATATTCAAGAATAGCCAAAAGCCTAATCTTGGGGATGCCCCCGGAAGGCATCCCCTCTTTCGTCTTCGTTCATTGGTAACTTTACTTGGAGCTATATTTTTATTTACTACATGATATGTGTTTTGCTTGGAGCGTCGTGTATTATATTAGTATTTGCCTTTTAGTTTACCACAATCATCCTTTCTGTAACACACCTTTTGGGATAAGCCTGTTTGATTGAAATTTATTAAAATATGTTATGTGCTTCACTTATATCTTTTGAGCTAGATAGTTTTTGCTCTAGTGCTTCACTTATATCTTTTAGAGCACAGCGGTGGATTAATTTTGAAGAAATTGTTGATCTCTCATGCTTCACTTATATTATTTTGAGAGTCTTTTAGAACAGCATGGTATTTGCTATGGTTATAAATTGGTCCTAGAATGATGAGCATCCAAGTTGGGTATAATAAAAACTATCATAAGAAGTGAATGGATGCTATGATCAACTTGATACTTGATAATTGTTTTGAGATAGGGAGGTAGTGATATTAAAGTCATGCTAGTTGGGTGATTATGAATTTAAGGAATGCTTGTGTTGAACTTAGCAAGTCCCGTAGCATGCCCATATGGTTAAAGTTGTGTAACAAATTTGAAGCATGAAGTGTACCTGGCTTGTGCATCCTTATGAGTGGCGGTCGGGGACGAGCGATGGTCTTTTCCTACCAATCTATCCCCCTTAGAGCATGCGCGTAGTGCTTGGTTTTTGATGACTTGTAGATTTTTGCAATAAGTATATGAGTTCTTATGACTAATGTTGAGTCCATGGATTATACACATACCTTTCCATCATTGCTAGCCTCTTCGGTACCGTGCATTGCCCTTTCTCACCTTGAGAGTTGGTGCAAACTTCACCGGTGCATCCAAACCCCGTGATATGATACGCTCTATCACACATAAAACTCCTTATATCTTACTCAAAATAGCCACCATACCTACTTATTTATGGTATTTCCATAGCCATTCCGAGATATATTGCCATGCAACTTTCCACCATTCCGTTCATCATCATCATGACATACATTACTTTTGTCATATTGCCATTGCATGATCATGTAGTTGACATCGTATTTGTGGCAAAGCCACCATGCATAATTTTTTATACATGTGACTCTTGATTCATTGCACCATCCCGGTACACCACCGGAGGCATTCATATAGAGTCATATCTTGTTCTAGTTTCGAGTTGTAATTCATGTGTTGTAATCAATAAAAGTGTGATGATCATCATTATTAGAGCATTGCCCAAAAAAATAGAAAGGCCAAAAAAAGGCCAAAGAAAAAAAGAAAAAGAAAAAGAAAAAAAGAAAATAAATAAAAGGGGCAATGCTACTATCTCTTTTTCCACACTTGTGCTTCAAAGTAGCTCCTTGTTCTTCATGTAGTGAGTCTCATATATTGTGCTTCAAAGTAGCACCATGTTTTTCATGTAGAGAGTCTCATATGTTGTCACCTTCATTTTCTAGTGGGAATTTTTCATTATAGAACTTGGCTTGTATATTCCTACGATGGGCTTCCTCAAATGCCCTAGGTCTTCGTGAGCAAGCAAGTTGGACGCACACCCACTAGTTTTCTTTTGTTGAGCTTTCATTCATTTATAGATCTAGTGCATCCGTTGCATGGCAATCCCTACTCCTCATGTTGACATCAATTGATGGGCATTCCCATGGCCCGTTGATTATCCTCGTCAATGTGAGACTTTCTCCTTTTTTGTCTTCTCCACACAATCCCCAAATCATTATTCTATTCCACCCATAGTGCTATATCCATGGCTCACGCTCATGTATTGCGTGAAGGTTGAAAAAGTTTGAGATTATTTAAGTACGAAACAATTGCTTGGCTTGTCATCGGGGGTATAGAAGTTGGGAACATCTTTGTGTGACGAAAATGAAGCATAGCCTAACTATATGATTTTGTAGGGATGAACTTTCTTTAGGCATGCTATTTTGAGAAGACATGATTGCTTTTATTAGTATGCTTGAAGTATTGCTATTTCTTTTGTCAATATGAACTTTTAGTTTGAATCACTTGGATCTGAACATTCATGCCACAATAAAGAGAAATTACATTGAGAATTATGCTAGGTCGCATTCCACATCAAAAATTCTGTTTTTATCATTTACCTACTCGAGGACGAGCAGGAATTAAGCTTGGGGATGCTTGATACGTCTCCAACGTATCTATAATTTTTGATTGTTCCATGCTATTATATTACCTGTTTTGGATGTCTATGGGATTTATTTTACACATTTATATCATTTTTGGGACTAACCTACTAGCCGGAGGCCCAGCCCGTATTGCTGTTTTTTGCCTATTTCAGTATTTCGAAGAAAAGGAATATCAAACTGTTGGGGATATAACTACTGAGTGTAAACCAGCTAGGAGGGGCCGGTTCACCCTCAACTATATTGAAGCCCACGAAGACCCAAAAGATGGCGCTCTACTATGAAGCTTAGAGGCCCGAAGCCCAAAGGCGGATTAGGGCCCATAATGGTAAACCGCCATGGTTATGTAACTTGTATTGTAAGATAGGAAAGGAGAGACTGAGCCGGACACTTGTATGAGCCGGCCCCGGTACTCTGTAAACCGGCCGGGCGTCAACCCGTGTATATAAGGTGATGACCCGGCGGCGGTTCAGGGACAAGGAACAACAACTCGAGAGCCAGGCATAGCGTGTTTAGCTCCCTGGTTATCGAGACCCCAATAATCCCAACACAACTAGACGTAGGCCTTTACCTTCATCGAAGGGGCCGAACTAGTATAAAATCCCTCGTGTCCTTTGTCCGGTTTAACCCCTTTAAGCTAACCCGTCGCGATGGCTCCACGACTAAGTCCTTCTATGAGGACATCTGACGTGATATTTCCATGATAGTTGGCGCCCACCGTGGGGCTATCGCACGATGGTTTCGAGTTCTTGAAGGGCAACTTTGAAGGACTCAAAGGGTACGCGGTTGGCCGGATGACCAAGAGTCGTCGCGGCAAGCTCTACATCGACGATGCAGGATGGGGCCCCGAGGCCGGCTCAATTGAGTACAGGTACCGGGTCCCATTTGGCGGAATTCACGTTTTCATTGGCAAGATCGGTGAACCGGGCCCTGAGCCGGACATCTCCACCGACCTCATCAAGACGGCTCAGCGTGCAAGCCCCGCTCGGATTCAGCCCGCCATGAAGCATGAGTTCATGGGATGTGTCCACCGGATCAGATCTGAACCGGTGTTTGAAGGTGAGACGGTCGCTTATTCCGACGGCAAGTCATCCGCTGGTGAAACCGAATCCCTGTACCAAGTTCATCACGGTGTGTTCGAAGGGTATTCCCATGGCACCAGTATTCCGGAATTTCTTGAACCGCTAAACCGTGTCGGAATCTTCATGGCCGGAAAATAGCCAACTTTGCAAAATTCTACTACGGTGGTGTCCGGACCAGTAGCAGGGGCAGAAGGCTCCGCGCGCCGGCCAGCTCAAGTTCTCTCCGGTTTGATGGATGCCTGGGCAACCTTGTTGACCACGACAGTTACTCCGGCAACGCAGGATCAGCACAATGCGGACATTGCAAGGCTAAAGGATCAGATAACACAGGCCAAAGATGATTTAGCGGCTGAGGAGACCAGGATGGCTGAGGAACGGGCCACTTTAGATGCCCAGGCGCAGAGGATTCAAGCCGAGAATTATCGACTTTTGATGGATCAGAACGCTTCGAATCAAGTATTCAGAAGGAGACATCAATCTCGCTTGCCGGCGGATTACAATGCGATGAACCTCTTTGATACGCCAGGAGCAGGGACTAGCAACCCGGCAGCAGTGAACTAGACTATTGTGCCAAGGACCGGAGCGCCGGATCAACCTCAGGTGATGGGTCCACCTCGATGCACGGACAACCCGCCGCGGTATACCACACCCCCGCCGGGTCACTTCTCTACCCCTTTGGACAATATGATAGCAGCAGCATCCCGGCTGGCAGCTATTCCGATAGAGGGTGAATCACCAGCGGCGGTTGAGACACGGCGGGCCAGGGATCTTCTTCAAACGGCTATGACACATCAGGAAGCTTACTCGTATAGCCAAGACAGGATTCACACGACCCCACGTCTGAGCAAAAGCTATAGCAGGCACATAGATGAACCGGAGGTGTCCAGCAGTGCACGGTGCCGTATTGTCCCTCAAGGACCCAATCCGACTCATGGTGAGGGGAACGCTCAGGATGTGGTGGATAATGGCAGAGCATGAAGGGAGGCCGCTTTAGCAGCACAACATACGGGTCGTTATCAACCCGCCCCGGTTCAGCCAGCAGCGTCAGTGGACCGAGGCACCGGGCTTGCTTTCAGTTCTTGGGGAGTGTCGTGTCTTATTCTGGCTCTCCGTAATGTGCGACTGCCTAAGGACTTCAAGGGTCCACGTAAGGTACCTAATTATACTGCTGATCAGCCACCCAAGGCGTGGGTGGAAAGTTATGAGATGGCGATGGAGATGCTGGACGTGGATAAAGCGGCTTGTGCAAAGTACTTCATGATGATATTGGAAGGAACAGCCCGTACATGGTTGAAGAACTTACCAGCTAACTCTGTCGAGTCATGGGACCAGTTGAAGGCCCGGTTTATAGCCAACTTCAAGGACACATGTAAACAAGCTATGTCCATTGTGGATCTGGATGCCTATGTTCAAGGGGAGAACGAGTCAACAACTCATTGGGTGCGCCGAGTTTCAAAAGTCTTGCATTCATCAGACCGGATTAATGCTGGCCAAGCAATCATCACACTGGAACGTAATTGCCGGTTTAAGTTACTGAAGATGAAGTTGGGACAGCTCAAGCGCCACTGCAATGACATGGGCACCCTTATGGCTGCCTTGGTCAAATATGCTGATTCTGATAATACCAAGGATCCCGATTCTGATGAGGAGAAACCGGAGAAGGGAAAGAAGAACGGCGGTGCAAAGGGACAGCAACACAACCAAGGAGGCCCTGGGAATAATGGTAAGCGCAAAGCAGATTCAGATTTTGTGGCTAACGCTAATGTACAGCGTCGTAAGGGTAAACCGTCCCAACGTGGCGGCGGAATGAATCTAGAGCGTTTGTTAAACCAGCCCTGCCCAAAGCATGGGACCAAGGAGGTTCCTGCAACACATCTTTGGAAAGATTGTCACATTATGAAGGAGTTCAAAAACTCTGATCTTTTCCGCTATGATCAGGGTCCATTGGGCGGTTCAGGTCCAGGTTTTCATGGTGGCGGCGGTTCAAGCTCTGGATTTTAGAATAACCAGAGCAACCAGAACAACCAAGGTGGTAATAACCAACAGAATAATCAAGGAAATCAGCTGCAATCAGGTTATCAGAGTCACCCAAAGCAGTTGAATGGTGGGCAGTATCATGTGTTCACCACTAGTTTGTGCAAGCGTGATCAGAAGCTTCACAAGAGGGCTGTTAATGCTATTGAACCGGCAGTACCACGTTACCTGCAGTGGTCCGAGCAACCTATTGTGTGGAGCAGAGAGGATCATCCGCCTCGGGTTGACAATCTGGGTCACCTGGCTTTGGTGGTGGCACCTCAGGTGGGAGGTTATAAGTTCACCAAAGTGCTTATGGATGGAGGGAGCTGTATCAACACTCTGTATTATGAGACCTTCCGTCGCATGGGGTTGACAGACAAGAGTCTTAAACCGTCAAACACTGTTTTTCATGGTGTAGTACCAGGTAAATCGGCATATCCGGTTGTCAAGATCGCTTTGGAGGTTGTGTTTGGTGATGAGCATGACTCCTGGTCTAAAACATTGACCTTTGAGGTGGTGAGGATCCAGAGCCCGTACCGCGCCCTGTTTGGACGGTCGTCTTATGTGAAGTTCATGGCAAGGCCCTGTTATATTTATTTGCAGCTCAAGATGCCGGGTCACAAGGGGACCATCACGGTTTACGGAAGTCGTAAGATTGCTTTGGATTGCAAAGAAGGTGATGCGGCTTATGCTGAGTCAGTTTGTGCTATAGAGGAGTTGAAACACTACAGGGACAATGTTGATCCGGCAGACATGACCCCTATGAAGAAGCCCACCACTGAGCATGACCCGAGCCTGAAATTCAAACCGGCTGAGGAGACTAAACTTGTTGACTTTGTTCCTGGCGATTCGTCCAAACAGTTTAGCATCAGCACAAATCTGGATCTGAAATAGGAAAGCGCGCTCATCGAGTTCATCCGTGAGAACCAGGACATTTTTGCATGGAAGCCTTCTGACATGCCAGGTGTACCGAGGGAACTCGCTGAGCACACTCTCAATATTGATGCCAAGTTTAAACTGGTCAAGCAATTTCTTCGACGCTTTAACGAGGAGAGACACAAGGCAATTGGTGAAGAGGTAGCCCGGCTGTTGGCTGTTGGGTTTATCGTTGAAATGTTTCACCCTTAGTGGTTGGCTAATCCGGTGCTTGTTCTTAAGAAAAATGGCACTTGGCGCATGTGTGTGGACTACACAGATTTGAACAAAGCTTGTCCGGCTGATCCTTGTGCTCTCCCGCGCATTGATCAGATCATTGATGCGACGGCGGGTTGTGAGCGTTTGAGTTTCTTGGATGCTTATTCAGGCTATCATCAGATCAAAATGGCAGTTAAGGACCAGGAGAAGACCGCCTTCATCACTCCCTTTGGAGCCTTCTGCTATGTTTCTATGCCCTTTGGGCTCAAGAGTGCCCAGGCAACTTATCAGCTCTGTGTGCAAAATTGTCTTCACACTCAGAATGGGCGCAATGTTCATGCCTATGTTGATGACATTGTGGTAAAATCCAGGAAGAAGGAGACATTGATAGAGGATCTCAAGGAGACCTTTGACAATCTGCGTGTTTACAAGATGATGCTCAATCCGGACAAGTGTGTTTTCGGTGTTCCGGCAGGCAAGCTCCTAGGTTTTCTGGTGTCCAACAGAGGCATTGAGGCTAATCCGGAGAAGATCAAAGCGATTACATCTTTGGCTAAACCAGTGTGCATCAATGATGTTCAGTGTCTGGCAGGCCGAATTGCAGCCCTAAGCCGGTTTATTAGCCGCTTGGGAGAGAAGGCGATCCCTCTGTACTAGATGTTGAAGAAAACACACACCTTTGTCTGGAGTGATGTGGCTAATGCGGCGTTTGAAGACTTGAAGCGGCAGTTGGCTGAACCGCCGGTCCTTGCTGCTCCCTTGGGCGATATAATTCAGAACAGGGAGGCAACTGGCCGGGTTGCAAAGTGGGCAATTGAGCTTGGTCCCCATGGGTTGAAGTATATGCCTCGGACAGCTATCAAATCTCAAGCACTTGTTGACTTCATCAATGATTGGACCAAGTTACAAGCACCAGAGGACAAACTGGATAATACATACTGGACTATTCACTTTGATGGATCCAGACAATTGGAGGGTTGGGGGCTGGAGTTGTCCTTACTTCCCCTCGAGGTGATAAAATTCGTTATGTCCTCCATTTAATGTTCCCCTGTACTAACAATGCAGCTGAGTACGAGGCTTTACTCCACGGGCTCCGTGTGTCCAAGGAGATGAATTTAAGCCGGGTACGATGCTTTGGAGACTCTGATCTAGTGGCTCAGCAAGTTTCTGGCACTTGGGATTCTAAGGATCCACTCATGGCGGCTTACAGACGCGAGGTGGATATTGTGGTGGGTCACTTCAAAGGGTATCTGGTTGAGCACATTGATCGGCGTAAAAGCGAAGCGGCAGATGCTTTGAGCCGGCTGGGATCTCAGCATAAACCGGTACCTCCCAATACCTTTTTAGATATCTTGCATAACCCGTCTGTTAAGTTGCCTACTGAGGAGGATCTAGCTGTTCCTGATCCGGAGGCCCAGTTGGTGGCCGCTTTACATGTTGTGCCGGATTGGACGGTTCCATATCTGGCGTATATGAACCGGGGCGAGTTACTAGACGATGAAGTTCTAGCCCGACAGATAGTCCGGCGATCCAAGTCCATGGTTATTCACAATGGCGAGTTACACCGCTGCAGTGTTTCAGGCGTATTTCAGCGTTGTGTTTCTCCTGAAGAAGGCCAAGAGATCCTACGGGAAATTCATGAAGGGGATTGTGTACATCATGACGGTTCAAAGTCCCTGGTTGCTAAGGCCTTTCGTCATGGGTTCTACTGGTTGACAGCTCATGCGGATGCGGAAGATCTGGTAAAGCGATGTGATGCTTGTCAGAAGTTTTCACGCCGAGCTCATGTTCCGGCTCAAGAGTTAAGGATGATTCCTATCACTTGGCTGTTTGCCACTTGGGGGCTTGATATGGTGGGGCCCTTTAAGTGCTCCAAGGATAAGAAGACCCACTTGTTGGTGGCAGTTGACAAATTCACCAAATGGGTTGAAGCGGAGCCTGTCAGCAAGTGTGATGCGGCTACGGCGGTTCAATTTCTCAAAAAGATTATCTTCCGCTTTGGCTTTCCACACAGCATCATCACGGATAATGGTACAAACCTTTCTAAAGGTGAGATGGAGGATTTCTGTCAGAGAGAGCACATTTGGCTTGACCTAGCATCCGTGGCGCACCCCCAGTCCAATGGTCAAGCGGAGAGAGCCAATCAAGAAATCTTGAAGGGTATCAAACCCCGGCTCATGGTTCCTTTAAAGCAAACGCCGGGTTGTTGGGTGGAGGAATTACCTTCTATGTTATGGAGCATCAGCACCATCCCCAACAGATCGATGGGTTACACACCTTTCTTCATGGTATACGGGGCAGAGGCGGTCCTCCCAAGTGATATTCGTCATGATTCGCCCCGGGTTGCCAATTATGTTGAAGCGGACAATGAGTAAGCACGCCAGGAGGCGTTGGACCTGTTAGATGAAAAACGGGATATGGCTTTGGCTCGTTCAGCGGTTTATCAGCAAGACCTGCGGCGCTATCACAGCCGCCGGGTTAAGACACGAACCTTTCAAGAAGGCGACTTAGTGCTCCGGCTCATCCAGGATCAGACTGATATGCACAAGTTATCCCCACCTTGGGAAGGGCCCTTTGTGGTCAGCAAAAATCTGCACAACGGATCATACTACCTCATTGACGTTCGAGACAACTCACGCAATTCTGAGGAGGAGACCCGGCGGCCGTGGAACATAGCTCTCCTTCGGCCTTACTATACTTGAGCCATAGGCTACTCTTATGTACATATTTCGACAATGTATATATTATGATCAATAAAATAAGCCAGTATCCTTGCTATAAGCAGGGCCTCTGCTGTTTTTTCTCAAATATCTTTTGAGTTACATGGGGGCTTCAGCTGACAAAGCGGAGTACTACCTGTTAAACCGGCTATCATGCCACAATACAACTTGGGAGCTTCACACCCAAGGGGCCAAAGAGAGTCTGGATGCTATGCACAGCTCAAACATAGGCACCCAATGAGCACCGCTCACAAAGTTACTTGGGGGCTCTTTGTGTAAAGTAACAAAGAGTTTGAAAGGACCCCTGTAGCTGGGTATCGACCCACGGCTTGGAAGCCTGGTATATTTACCTAAAACCCCGGGTTAACCTGCCTTCATCAAGTAAGCCACTCCTATCCAGGTAATCCTGGCATGACCCGCCGAACGTTTGACAGTTACTCTCATTAAGACCCTGAACTTGTCAAAGTTAAAACGACGATTGTTTAGTTGGAGGCCCATCTTAAAAGGCTTTGTCAAATGGTTTAACTCAGCGGCCTGGCAGCCCATGAAAAGCCTCGTATTTGGGCCTGGCAGCCCTCGAAAAGCCTCGACTACACGGTTTTATTTGCCTTTGTCAGTTCTCTTTTTGAATTTTATGTTGAACCGGTATCTTTTGATCCGGTCTGGCTTTTCAGTCATCATATTAACCCGGTGTTTGTTAACTCGGCTTGGTTTTCAACTACAGGCTGACATACCTTATTATCAAACCGGAGTTTGTTAACCCAGCCTGGCTTTGACTACATATCTCTAGTTTTAATCATCTGGTGTTCACCGTAACCCGACATGACTTATTACACGCCATCATTATATGGTGAGAGTTATAAAAACTCAAGGTTTGGGTCTTCACCCTTACTACAGTCATAGTTGGTAAACCAACTACGTGATGTCATATCTGTTGGAGAACGTAGTAATTTCAAAAGAATTTCCTACGCACACGCAAGATCATGGTGATGGCATAGCAACGAGAGGGGAGAGTGTGTCCACGTACCCTCGTAGACCGAAAGCGGAAGCGTGAGAACAACGCGGTTGATGTAGTCGTACGTCTTCACGGCCTGACCGATCAAGCACCGAAACTACGGCACCTCCGAGTTCTAGCATACGTTCAGCTCGATGACGTCCCTCGAACTCCGATCCAGCCGAGTGTCGAGGGAGAGTTCCGTCAGCACGACGGCGTGGTGACGATCTTGATGTTCTACCATCGCAGGGCTTCGCCTAAACACCGCTACAATATTATCGAGGAGGACTATGGTGGAGGGGGGAACCGCACACGGCTAATAGATCTCAAGGATCAATTGCTGTTGTGTCTTTGGGGTGCCCCCCTGCCCCCATATATATAGGAGCAAGGGGGGAGGTGGCCGGCCTATGGAGGAGGCGCACCAAGGGGGGAGTCCTACTCCCACCGGGAGTAGGACTCCTCCTTTCCTTGTTGGAGAAGGAAAGAGGAGGAGTAGGACTCCTCCTTTCCTTGTTGGAGAAGGAAAGAGGAGGAGAGGGAGAAGGAAAAGTGGGCTGCCCCCCTTGTCCAATTAGGACCAGAGGGGGGCGCAGGCCTCCTTCCTTTTGGCCTCTCTCCTCTATTCCCGTATGGCCCAATAAGGCCCATATACTCCCCGGCGAATTCCCGTAACTCTCCGGTACTCCGAAAAATACCCGAATCACTCGGAACCTTTCCGAAGTCCGAATATAGTCGTCCAATATATCGATCTTTACGTCTCGACCATTTCGAGACTCCTCGTCATGTCCCCGATCTCATCCGGGACTCCGAACTCCTTCGGTACATCAAAACTCATAAACTCATAATATAACTGTCATCGAAACCTTAAGCGTGCGAACCCTACGGGTTCGAGAACAATGTAGACATGACCTAGAACTATTCTCGGTCAATAACCAATAGCGGAACCTGGATGCCCATATTGGCTCCTACATATTCTACGAAGATCTTTATCGGTCAAACCGCATAACAACATACGTTGTTCCCTTTGTCATCGGTATGTTACTTGCCCGAGATTCGATCGTCGGTATCTCAATACCTAGTTCAATCTCGTTACTGGCAAGTCTCTTTACTCGTTCCGTAATGCATCATTCCGTAACTAACTCATTAGCTACATTGCTTGCAAGGCTTATAGTGATACCTCTCCGACAATCGGAGTAACAAAACCTAATCTCGAAATACGCCAACCCAACATGTACCTTTGGAGACACCTGTAGTACTCCTTTATAATCACCCAGTTACATTGTGACGTTTGGTAGCACCCAAAGTGTTCCTCCGGTAAACGGGAGTTGCATAATCTCATAGTTACAGGAACATGTATAAGTCATGAAGAAAGCAATAGCAACATACTAAACGATCAAGTGCTAAGCTAACGGAATGGGTCATGTCAATCACATCATTCTCCTAATGATGTGATCCCGTTAATCAAATGACAACTCTTTTGTCCATGGTTAGGAAACATAACCATCTTTGATAAACGAGCTAGTCAAGTAGAGGCATACTAGTGACACTATGTTTGTCTATGTATTCACACATGTATTATGTTTCCGGTTAATAAATTCTAGCATGAATAATAAATATTTATCATGATATAAGGAAATAAATAATAACTTTATTATTGCCTCTAGGGCATATTTCCTTCAGTCTCCCACTTGCACTAGAGTCAATAATCTAGTTCACATCATCATGTGATTCAACATCAATATTCACATCTGTATGTGATTAACACCCATAGTTCACATCGTCATGTGATCAACACCCAAAGGGTTTACTAGAGTCAATAATCTAGTTCACATTGCTATGTGATTAACACCCAAAAGAGTACTAAGGTATGATCATGTTTTGCTCGTGAGAGGAGTTTAGTCAACGGGTCTGTCACATTCAGAGCCGTATGTATTTTGCAAATATTCTATGTCTACAATGCTCTGCACGGAGCTACTCTAGCTGATTGCTCCCACTTTCAATATGTATCCAGATTGAGACTTAGAGTCATCTGGATTGGTGTAAAAGTTTGCACCGATGTAACTTTTACAACGAACTCTTTTATCACCTCCATAATCGAGAAACATCTCCTTAGTCCTTACTAAGGATATTCTTGACCGCCGTCCAGTGATCTACTATTAGATCAAAATTGTATTCCTTTGCCAAACTCAGAGCAAGGTATACAATAGGTCTGGTATACAGCATAGCATACTTTATAGAACCTATGACTGAGGCATAGGGAATGACTTTTCATTCTCTTTCTATTTTCTGCCATGGTCGGGTCTTGAGTCTTACTCAACTTCACACCTTTGCATCACAGGCAAGAACTCCTTCTTTGACTGTTCCATTTTGAACTATTTCAAAATCTTGACAAGGTATGTACTTATTGAAAAACTTATCAAGCGTCTTGATCTATCTCAATAGATCTTGATGCTCAATATGTAAGTAGCTTCACCGAGGTCTTTCATTGAAAAACCTTTTATTCAAGTATCCTTTTATGCTATCCAGAAATTCTATATCATTTCCAATCAACAATATGTCTTGCACATATAATATCAGAAATGCTATAGAGCTCCCCCTCACTTTCTTGTAAATACAGGCTTCTTCAAAAGTCTGTATAAAATCATATGCTTTGATCAACTCATCAAAGCGTATATTCCAACTCCGAGATGCTTGCACCAGTCCATAGATGGATCGCTGGAGCTTGCACAATTTGTTAGCACCTTTTGGATTGACAAAACCTTCTGGTTGCATCATATACAACTCTTCTTTAAGAAAACCATTAAGGAATGCAGTTTTGTTTATCCATTTGCCAGATTTCATAAAATGCGGCAATTGCTAACATGATTCAGACAGACTTAAGCATAGATACGAGTGAAAAACTCTCATCGTAGTCAACACCTTGACCTTGTCGAAAACCTTTTTGCGTCAATTCTAGCTTTGTAGATAGTAACACTATCAGCGTCCGTCTTCCTCTTGAAGATCCATTTAATCTCAATGTCTCGCCGATCATTGGGCAAGTCAATCAAAGTCCATACTTTGTTTTCATACATGGATCTCATCTTAGATCTCATGGCCTCAAGCCATTTTGCGGAATCTGGGCTCACCATCGCTTCTTCATAGTTCATAGGTTCGTCATGGTCTAGTAACATAACTTCCAGAACAGGATTACCGTACCACTCTGGTGCGGATCTTACTCTGGAAGACCTACGAGGTTCTGTAGTAACTTAATCTAAAGTTTCTTGATCATCATCATTAACTTCCTCACTAATTGGTGTAGTAGTCACAGGAATAGATTTCTGTGATGAACTACTTTCCAATAAGGGAGCAGGTACAGTTACCTCATCAAGTTCTACTTTCCACCCATTCACTTCTTTCGAGAGAAACTCCTTCTCTAGAAAGGATCCATCTTAGCAACGAATCTTGCTTTCGGATCTGTGATAGAAGGTGTACCCAATAGTTACCTTTGGGTATTCTATGAAGACGCACTTCTCCGATTTGGGTTCGAGCTTATTAGGTGAAAACTTTTTCACATAAGCATCGCAGCCCCAAACTTTAAGAAACGACAACTTTGGTTTCTCGCCAAACCACAGTTCATAAGGCGTCGTCTCAACGGATTTTGATGGTGCCCTATTTAAAGTGAATGGAGCTGTCTCTAATGCATAACCCCAAAACGATAGTGGTAAACCGATAAGAGACATCATAGATCGCACCATATCCAATAAAGTACTGTTATGACGTTCGGACACACCATTAAGCTGTGGTGTTCCAGGTGGCATGAGTTTGTGAAACTATTCCACATTGTTTTAATTGAAGACCAAAATCGTAAATCAAATATTTGTCTCCGCGATCAAATCACAGAAACTTCATTTTCTTGTTACGATGATTCTGCACTTCACTCTGAAATCCTTTGAACTTTTCAAATGTTTCAGACTTGTGCTTCATTAAGTAGATATACCCGTATCTTCTCAAATCATCTGTGAAGGTCAGAAAATAATGATAACCGCCACGAACATCGACACTCATTGGACCGTATACATCGATATGTATTATTTCCATCAAGTCAGTAGCTCATTCCCTTGTTCCGGAGAATGGAGTTTTAGTCATCTTGCCCAAATGGCACGGTTCGCAAGCATCAAATGATTCATAACCAAGTGATTCCAAAAATCCATCTTTATGGAGTTTCTTCATGCGCTGTACACCGATATGACCCAAACGGCAGTGCCACAAACAAGTTGCACTATCATTATCAACTTTGCATCTTTTGGCATCAATATTATGAATATGTGTATTACTACGATCGAGATCCAACAAACTATTTTCATTGGGTGTATGACCATTGAAGGTTTTATTCATGTAAATAGAACAACAATTATTCTCTGACTTTAAATGAATAACCGTATTGCAATAAACATGATCAAATCATATTCATGCTCAACGCAAACGCCAAATAACATTGATTTAGGTTTAACACTAATCCCGAAAGTATAGGGAGTGTGCGATGATGATCATATCAATCTTGGAACCACTTCCAACAAACATCGTCACTTCACCCTCAACTAGTCTTTGTTTATTCTGTAACTCCTGTTTCGAGTTACTAATTTTTAGCAACCGAACAAGTATCAAATACTCAGGGGCTACTACAAACACTAGTAAACTACACATCAATAACATGTATATCAAATATACCCTTGTTCACTTTGCCATCCTTCTTATCCACCAAATATTCAGGGCATTTCCGCTTCTAGTGACCATTTCCTTTACAGTATAATCACTCAGTTTCAGGCTTTGATCCAGCTTTGGGCTTCTTCACGAGACTGACAACTTGCTTGTCATTCTACTTGAAGTTCCCTTTCTTTCCCTTTGCCCTTTTCTTGAAACTAGTGATCTTGTCAACCATCAACACTTGATGCTCTTTCTTGATTTCTACCTTCGTCAATTTTAACATCACGAAGAGCTCGGGAATCGCTTTCGTCATCCCTTGCATACTGTAGTTCATCACAAAGTTCTACTAACTTGGTGATGGTGACTAGAGAACTCTGTCAATCACTATCTTATCTGGAAGATTAACTCCCACTTGATTCAAGCGATTGTAGTACCCAGACAATCTGAGCACATGCTCACTAGTTGAGCGATTCTCCTCCATCTTTTAGCTATAGAACTTGTTGGAGACTTCATATCTCTCAACTCGGGTATTTGCTTGAAATATTAACTTCAACTCCTGGAACATCTCATATGGTCCATGACGTAAAAAAACGTCTTTGTAGTCCCGATTCTAAGCTGTTAAGCATGGTGCACTAAACTATCAAGTAGTCATCACATTGAGCTAGCAAAACGTTCATAACGTTTGCATCTGCTCCTGCAATAGGTCTATCACCTAGCGGTGCATCAAGGACATAATTCTTCTGTGCAGCAATGAGGATAAACCTCAGATCACGGACCAAGTCCGCATCATTGCTACTAACATCTTTCAACACATTTTTCTCTAGGAACATATCAAAATAAACATATGAAAGCAACAACGCAAGCTATTGATCTACAACATAATTTGCAAAATACTACCAGGACTAAGTTCATGATAAATTAAAGTTCAATTAATCATATTAGTTAAGAACTCCCACTTAGACAGACATCCCTCTAATCTTCTAAGTGATTACGTGATCCATATCAACTACACCATGTCCGATCGTCACGTGAGCTGGAGTAGTTTCAACGGTGAACATCAATATGTTGATCATATCTACTATATGATTCACGCTCGACCTTTCGGTCTCCATGTTCCGAGGCCATATCTGTTATATGCTAGGCTCGTCAAGTTTAACCTGAGTATTCCGCGTGTGCAACTGTTTTGCACCCGTTGTATTTGAACGTAGAACCTATCACACCCGATCATCACGTGGTGTCTCAGCACGAAGAACTTTCGCAACGGTGCATACTTAGGGAGAACACTTCTTGATAATTAGTGAGAGATCATCTTATAATGCTACCGTCAAACTAAGTAAAATAAGATGTATAAAAGATAAACATCATATGCAATCAAAATATATGACATGATATGGCCATGATCATCTTGCGCCTTTGATCTCCATCTCCAAAGTACTGTCATGATCACTATCGTCACCGGCACGACACCATGATCTTCATCATCTTGATCTATATCAATGTGTCGTCACATGGTCGTCTCGCCAACTATTGCTCTTGCAACTATTGCTATCGTATAGCGATAAAGTAAAGCAATTATTTGGCACTTGCATCTTATGCAACAAAAAGACAAACATAGGACTTCTGCCAGTTGCCGATAACTTCAACAAAACATGATCATCTCATACAACAACTTATATCTCATCACGTCTTGACCATATCACATCACAACATGCCCTGCAAAAACAAGTTAGACGTCCTCTACTTTGTTGTTGCAAGTTTTACGTGGCTGCTACGGGCTAAGCAAGAACCGTTCTTACCTACGCATCAAAAACCACAACGATAGTTCGTCAAGTTAATGCTGTTTTAACCTTCACAAGGACCGGGCGTAGCCACACTCGGTTCAACTAAAGTTGGAGAAACAGACACCCGCTAGTCACCTGTGTGCAAAGCACGGCAGTAAAACCAGTCTCACGTAAGCGTACGCGTAATGTCGGTCCGGGCCGCTTCATCCAACAATACTGCTGAACCAAAGTATGACATGCTGGTAAGCAGTATGACTTGTATCACCCACAACTCACTTGTGTTCTACTCGTGCATATGACATCTACGCATAAAACCAGTCTCGGATGCCACTGTTGGTGAACGTAGTAATTTCAAAAAAAATTCCTACGCACACGCAAGATCATGGTGATGGCATAGCAACAAGAGGGGAGAGTGTGTCCACGTACCCTCGTAGACCGAAAGCGGAAGCGTTAGAACAACGCGGTTGATGTAGTCGTACGTCTTCACGGCCCGACCGATCAAGCACCGAAACTACGGCACCTTCGAGTTCTAGCACACGTTCAGCTCGATGACGTCCCTCGAACTCCGATCCAGCCGAGTGTCGAGGGAGAGTTCAGTCAGCACGACGGCGTGCTGACGATCTTGATGTTCTACCGTCGCAGGGCTTCGCCTAAGCACCGCTACAATATTATCGAGGAGGACTATGGTGGAGGGGGGCACCGCACACGGCTAATAGATCTCAAGGATCAATTGTTGTTGTGTCTTTGGGATGCCCCCCTGCCCCCATATATATAGGAGCAAGGGGGGAGGTGGCCGGCCTATGGAGGAGGCGCACCAAGGGGGGAGTCCTACTCCCACCGGGAGTAGGACTCCTCCTTTCCTTGTTGGAGAAGGAAAGAGGAGGAGTAGGACTCCTCCTTTCCTTGTTGGAGAAGGAAAGAGGAGGAGAGGGAGAAGGAAAAGTGGGCTGCCCCCCTTGTCCAATTCGGACCAGAGGGGGGGCTCAGGCCTCCTTCCTTTTGGCTTCTCTCCTCTATTCCCGTATGGCCCAATAAGGCCCATATACTCCCCGGCGAATTCCCGTAACTCTCCGGTACTCCGAAAAATACCCGAATCACTCGGAACCTTTCCGAAGTCCGAATATAGTCGTCCAATATATCGATCTTTACGTCTCGACCATTTTGAGACTCCTCGTCATGTCCCCGATCTCATCCGGGACTCCGAACTCCTTCGGTACATCAAAACTCATAAACTCATAATATAACTGTCATCGAAACCTTAAGCGTGCGGACCCTACGGGTTCGAGAACAATGTAGACATGACCTAGAACTATTCTCGGTCAATAACCAATAGCGGAAACTGGATGCCCATATTGGCTCCTACATATTCTACGAAGATCTTTATCGGTCAAACCGCATAACAACATACATTGTTCCCTTTGTCATCGGTATGTTACTTGCCCGAGATTCGATCATCGGTATCTCAATACCTAGTTCAATCTCGTTACTGGCAAGTCTCTTTACTCGTTTCGTAATGCGTCATTCCATAACTAACTCATTAGCTACATTGCTTGCAAGGCTTATAGTGATGTGCATTACCGAGAGGGCCCAGAGATACCTCTCCGACAATCGGAGTGACAAAACCTAATCTCGAAATACGCCAACCCAACATGTACCTTTGGAGACACCTGTAGTACTCCTTTATAATCACCCAGTTACGTTGTGACGTTTGGTAGCACCCAAAGTGTTCCTCCGGTAAACGGGAGTTGCATAATCTCATAGTTACAGGAACATGTATAAGTCATGAAGAAAGCAATAGCAACATACTAAACGACCAAGTGCTAAGCTAACGGAATGGGTCATGTCAATCACATCATTCTCCTAATGATGTGATCTCGTTAATCAAATGACAACTCTTTTGTCCATGGTTAGGAAACATAACCATCTTTGATAAACGAGCTAGTCAAGTAGAGGCATACTAGTGACACTATGTTTGTCTATGTATTCACACATGTATTATGTTTCCGGTTAATACAATTCTAGCATGAATAATAAACATTTATCATGATATAAGGAAATAAATAATAACTTTATTATTGCCTCTAGGGCATATTTCCTTCAATATCACAGGTATGAATTATTTCATATTTATTCAAGTTTGATTATTAATCAGGCTTTACCTTGGGCATTATGACCCGTCCGGCGGTAAACCGCTATGACAATTCTTTTTATGCAGATATCAGAATTGCATGAGAATTTTCAAAGTGTAACCAAGCACATCAAATATTATGGAGATCAACCAAAGTTATGTATCAGTACTGCAGATTAAAGTACTTGCACTAGCCTATTACAAGGCGCTTTGAGGCCCAAAATGCTGATTGTTTTTTACACGACAAAGTCTATCAAAGGTAATCCGAACGCCGGATTAAGACTCATTGCCAGGACGACATGAAGTGGATGGATCTTCAGGCGCCGGTTCAACCTCCTCCTCTCCACCCAGAGGCTAGAAGTCAATGGTGGTCCAGTCAATCCAGGTTAGAGCCTGAAATACAGCTTCTTCACTTACCAGATTGGATGGGTCAACATCAGGGGCGTAAGTGTGCTTACGGATTGGCGGGATAAGGTTTTGCGCTTCTGTCATAGTCGTATCAACCCGCTGGTTCCTTTCATCGTAAAAAGACTGATGAACAGTCAGGTTAGCCTCTGCAGCAAGTTGACTTGATAGCGGACGCATCTCCTTTGTCAGAGCTTTGAGGGCTTCGTTGTCAAATGCTGACCCGTCTGCTTGTTCATCTAGAAATCCCTTGGCAATATCAACTGGATCTAAGTCAGATATCCATGCTTTGGCCCGCGTCAGTGCCAGTAAAGCACCCGCCCTAGCAGTCGATCGCTTTACCTCCTCTATCTGAGAAGGAGTCATTGAGAGCCTGGCCAAGGTATCCTTGATCAATGTGGGTGCCGGTCTGTTATATGAAGCTGCAGAGATAACCCGTTGTGCACCAGTATATAGTTGCTCAATCAACGTATAAGCCGCCTTCAACTTCATCCGCATATCCGCTCCAAGATGAGAAATGCGATGGCCTGCAACGGTTTAAGAATTCCATATTAAACCGGCGGAGTTGATAGTATTGCAGAAGCAAGTTATTATAAAATACTTACCAAAACCTGTAGCTGTCATGGAATTCACTTGATGTTTCAGACCCGTCAGCTATTCCTCTACCGGTTTAAGAGCTGCTTCGGCGTCTTTAGCCCGTTTCAACAAAGCAGCTCTTTCCGTTTCCCAATTGGTGCGTTCAGTTTTGAAGCTCTCTTTCAGCTATTCCATGCCAGTCAGAGCGCCGTCTCCTCTTTGGCTTTAGCGGTCTCTTCTTGCTGTGACTTAATGATTTCTTGAAGATCGGCGGTTTGGGATTCTTTGGTCTTTATATCGGCCTACAAAGTCAGATGATAAAGCAGTTAATATCTCTTCAAAGTCCCAAGTGCATAACAAGTTATACACTTGGCACTTGGGGGCTAATGTGGATTGCTTTTTAAAGTAAGTATTTTTCAAGTCCCAAGGATCAATCTAGGTATTAAGCTTGGCACTTGGGGGCTAATGCACAATTGATCAGTTATAAGTAAAGGCAATTAACAAGGACAGACAGTCCCGGTTTGTCTTCAAGAGACAAACCGGCCCTTGGGGGCTACTTAGCTGAAGTGTTCTTTATATCGAAGTCCCGGTTTATCTTCAAGAGATAACCCGACCCTTGAGGGCTACAATGGAAAAGATATACAGAATAGAGTAAATTTTCAAAGTATTCATGAAGAGTACCTCATAACGCTCCTTCATCAGGTTCACCAAACCGGCTTCAAAGTCACGACTGGTGTAAAGGCGGTTTAAAAAACCAGAATGAAGTTCCTCGGCGCTAAGGTTGACGAAGTTGGATAAATCCGTCTTCCCTTTCCCCTTGCCCATAGCAGTGAATTCCTCCTTGGCAGTATGTTTGGCCAAGACAACCAGATTACCAAGACTAGTGTGAGCTGTGGCAGTAATGACAACATCATCATCATCACATTTTGGTGGACTTGGCAGATTGACGGTACCCCTGGCTGGACTTGGCGGATTAGCAGCCGGGCTCGGCGGATCAGCAGCTGGGCTTGGAGGAGTAGCATGAGGGCTCGACGGATCAATATGAGCGGCCAGGTCAGCTTCCGGCGGATTAGCTTCAGTGTTCTCGCCTTGTGGGGTGGAATCATCCATTACATTGGTATTTCTACCGGTATCCTCAGCAGCCCTGGTTCAACTTCACCAATAGGGGTACTGGTTTTAGCCTTCTTGCTCAGGCGGGCTTTGGCACTGTGGTATCAAAACAAAAGATTAGCACGGTAACCCGAACTATGAAGGAAAAATATAAAAGGGCAGTGTACTTACCCACGGACGGTTTTAAGAGGAGGCAGCTGAGTGGTTGATGAACCGCCAGACGAATTGGAAGACGCCTGATAATTCGTATCAAACGGATTAAGTGGGTATCTGAAGAAACCCTTCAAAGGATAAAGTTTTTCGGGAGAACAAGTAACCTCTAGATGACGTTTCCGGGTTGGTGTATCCGGTAAACCAGAAGAAGTGATTTGCTAGCCACTGTGCCGGGTTGTGCGACGCTCTTCAGCTTGCTGTGTCTTCAAAGAAAATTTTGGATCCAAATAAGCAAGAGGGTGAGAGTATTTTACTTTCCGAACTACATGGCAAAATCTTTGAACCGGCACAAGATCTGAATCGGAGGAAAGAGAGATTACCTCAACATGGTCCGCACGGCTGGCCACCGCATCATCCTGGGAATAGTCATTGTCAATAAGGTGTATGGAAAAGGAACCAAGTGATTCAAGTTCTACCTTTGGATCCGATTTGTCAATATCTTCTGGCGGATCAGAAGACTCGGTGGTTTTCTTCTTGGCAGCTTTCTTGGTGACCTTGCTCTCTGCATGAGGAGCCCTAGCCAGTTTATTTCGCTTCCAGAAGGAGCTATTGGCCTGTGAAATAAAAACAGAGTATTAGCACGTTGTTAAAGCGGAGGTGAATCAGTGAGCATTAAATTAAACTTTACTGTTGGCGGTTTGTTGGCGGTGTAAAAAGGTGGCAACCCGGTTTGGCTGCATGCGGCGATCGGTTCGTCAAGCATCTTCTTCACAAATTCAGCAACTTCAGTGTCTATCATTTCTATTTCATGATATCGTTGAGGATCCTTGACGTTGCCACTATATTCATGCATTAATCCGAGGCGGCGACTTAAAGGCAGAATACCCCAAGAGACCTAGCAGCGGACGAGATCAATACCAGTCAAACCGTTGGCCATGAGAGCCCGGAGCTTGGCAAGTTGAGGTGCATAAGTTTGCCGTTCTTTGGTAGTTAAGCGTAGAGGTAACGGGTGGCCATTGCTAAGCCGGTGAGGGCGGTAACCCGGCAAGGGATTTTCTCCAGTAGGGGCAGTATTCCAGCAATAAAACCAAGTTTGGTTCCAATCTTTGGGATGGCTGTGGTGTTTTGCATGAGGGAAATCAACTTCTTTTTTCTTCGGTACCCCACCAAGTTCCGTGTTGGGACCATCAGAGAACTTCGTGCGGCGGTTTAAATGGAAAAAATCCCAAAAAAGCTCCATAGATGGTTCTTCTTGAAGTTAGATTTCACAGAACACTTGAAAATTGCATATATTAGACACGGAATTCGGTCCAATGTCTTGTGGATGAAGTTTAAAGCTAGCAAGGACATCCTGGAATTTTTTTGATCCGGGCGGGCTGAATCCCCGGTCTAAGTGTTGCATGAATACAATCACCTCTCCATCTTGAGGTTCAGGAGGGCACTCAGGGCCCGGGACTCGCCAATGAAGGACCCTTTTTGAGGCTAAAGCGCCAGTGGTAACATATCCATTGATTTGTGTCTCCGTGATCCGGGACGGAACCTAGTTGCAAGCAGAGAATTGTTTGGTCATCTTGGAAAGAAAACTGTAAAAGAAAAAATGAAGGCCGGTTTACGATTGACGGTTCAAGTGTACTAATCAGTGTTAAACCGGAAAATTGCTATTCAAGTCAAGCTGGCGGTTTAAGTGAGGGCTAATGGCGTATGGCAGATTGACTATTAGAAGTTAAACCGCCCTTAGGCGGAAGAGCCAGAGCTGAAAATCTACTAAGTGTTTACAGAAACAGGTTTCACAATATGGCAGTATATTTTTGGATCTACCGTGGTCAGATAAAGAAAACTTACCTGAGCCCTACAATGGCGCTAAGAGGAATAGAGAAGATCTAGATGGAGTCTGTCCAGGAACAACAAGACACTATGGTATGGTCGGTTAAAACTATGGATTTAGCCGCAGATCAAAGCTATCAGGCGTATATAAACTCAGTAAAAAGGCTAAGAGAAGGGCGGAGAAGCACTGATTAACGGCGAAGAACACGGATGAACTCAAAAGCCCTAATCGAGATCTAGGGTTACAGGAAAGAGAACTTACCAGGCCCACTCAGCGGTGGAGGAGTATTGCAGAGTTTCTGGTACGAACAGGGTGATGCAGCGGCCTTAGTCGGTGCAGATTCAAAGGTCGACGGCGGCGGCGGCGCTTGGGCTCTTCGGGTCGCGAGGAGGAAGACGAGAAGAAAGGGGAGACAATGGAAGGACCCTTCGGGCATATTTATAACGGGGCAAGAAGATAAGCGACAGGCGCGAGAATCGAGGAGTCCAAAGCGGCAAGAGGCGCAAGTGTCACCTTGATTTTTGGGATACCATTAATGAAGAAATCTTTTTAATCATTTTTTACAGAGATGACGTCATGATGATCCGTTGCTGTATCCAGAGGACGATGTCACGGCGGTTTAATGAAGTTTATAAAAGAAGACATCATGGCGGTTTACGAGAAATGAAGGAAGATGTTCACAGGATTTTCTAAAGTACTGAAGATTGACATGAACAGGTTCAAATCAATCTAGGGCCTAATGTTGGGGATATAACTACTAAGTGTAAACCGGCCAGGAGGGTCCGGTTCACCCTCAACTATATTGAAGCCCACGAAGACCCAGAAGATGGCGCTTTACTATGAAGCTTAGAGGCCCGAAGCCCAAAGGCGGATTAGGGCCCATAATGGTAAACCGCCATGGTTATGTAACTTGTATTGTAAGATAGGAAAGGAAAGACCGAGCCGGACACTTGTATGAGACGGCCTCGGTACTCTGTAAACCGGCCGGGCGTCAACCCGTGTATATAAGGGGATGACCCGGCGGCGGTTCAGGGACAAGGAACAACAACTCAAGAGCCAAGCATAGCATGTTTAGCTCCCTGGTTATCGAGACCCCAATAATCCCAACACAACTAGACGTAGGACTTTACCTTCATCGAAGGGGCCGAACTAGTATAAAATCCCTCGTGTCCTTTGTCCGGTTTAACCCCTTTAAGCTAACCCGTCGCAAAGGCTCCACGACTAAGTCCTTCTATGAGGACATCTGACGTGATATTTCTGCGACACAAACGGAGTCCAAACGGAATGAAACCTTCGGGAGTGTGATTTTTGGAACGAACATGATCCAGAGGACTTGGAGTGCAAGTCAAGAAGCAGCCAAGGCAGCCACGAGGGTGGGGGGCGCGCCCACCCCTACAAGGCGCCCCTTGTCTCGTGGGCCCCTCGGGCGGCCACCGACGTACTTCTTCCTCCTATATAAGCCTACATACCCCGAAATCATCCAAGGAGCCACCGAAGAAATATTTCTGCCACCATAACCTTCTGTATCCGCGAGATCCCATCTTGGAGCCGTCACCCGCGTTCTGCCGGAGGGGGAATCCACCATGGAGGGCTTCTACATCAACACCATAGCCCCTCCAATGAGTTGTGAGTAGTTTACCACAGACCTTCGGGTCCATAGTTATTAGCTAGATGGCTTCTTCTCTCTTTTTGGATCTCAATACAATGTTCTCCCCCTCTCTTGTGGAGATCTATTCGATGTAATCTCTTTTCGCGGTGTGTTTGTCGAGATCCGATGCATTGTGGGTTTATGATCAAGTTTATCTATGAATAATATTTGAATCTTCTCTGAATTCTTTTATGTATGATTGAGTTATTTTTGCAAGTCTCTTCGAATTATCGGTTTGGTTTGGCCTACTAGATTGATCTTTCTTGCCATGGGAGAAGTGCTTAGTTGTGGGTTCAATCTTGCGGTGTTCTTACCCAGTGACAGAAAGGGTTGCAAGACACGATTGTATTGTTGCCATTGAGGATAAAAAGATGGGGTTTATATCATATTGCTTGAGTTTATCCCTCTACATCATGTCTTCTTTCTTAATGTGTTACTCTATTCTTATGAACTTAATACTCTAGATGCATGTTCGATAACGGTCGATGTGTGGAGTAATAGTAGTGGATGCAGGCAGGAGTCGGTCTACATGTCATGGACGTGATGCCTATATACATGATCATGCCTAGATAATCTCATAATTATTCGCTTTTCTATCAATTGCTCGACAGTAATTTGTTCATCCATCGTAATACTTATGCTATCTTAAGAGAAGCCTCTAGTGAAACCTATGGCCCCTGGGTCTATCTTTTATTATATAAGTTTCCAATCTACTTTTATTTGCATCTTTATTTTCTGCATCTATATTATAAAATACCAAAAATATATTTATCTTATCATATTATCTCTATCAGATCTCACTTTTGCAAGTGGCCGTGAAGGGATTAACAACCCCTTTATCGTGTTGGTTGTGAGTTCTTTGTTTGTTTGGGTAGGTTCGTGGGACTTGTGAGGAGCCTCCTACTGGATTGATACCTTGGTTCTCAAAAACTGAGGGAAATACTTACGCTACTGTGCTGCATCACCCTTTCCTCTTCAAGTAAAACCAACGCAAGCTCAAGACGTAGCAACTGGATCCGGGGATCAATCAATAGGCACGCTTGTCGAGAGAATGTTGGAGATTCTCCAAACGGGTGCGCTCGGCCAACGTGGCCAGGTGCACGTCCTCCAAAGCCCGAGCCTCGGTGGTTTCCCCTATGATAGGGGTATGGAGAGCCTCCTCGTTGCGGTGACGCAACTCCTCCCTCTACTTTGAACTGAGAGGTTGGGGCTGGTACTCCTCGTGGCCGAGCGACCTGTCGCCGTCCCTGTTCTCGCTGCTGCGGCAGAAACCAGGCGGGCCGCGATGAGAGTCAACCATGAGAACTTCTACCGCGGGGTCACAACTCCTGCTCTCAGAAAGTGTGTTTGCTAAGTCAGTCGACGAGTCGACTGGACCGCAGTGATACACATCGGGCTCGATCGCCGCGACCTGGGGGGTGAACGTCTGTCGAGCCACCGCGTGCTTTACCCACCGCTGGAGCCGTGAATGGCCCGACTGCTTGCGGCGGCGTCCAGCAGAGCGAGAGGTCGAAACGAGTGTCGACTGGTACAGAGTTGATGGCTGCCGGAGGAGGACGCCACGGGTACTCACGCGGAAGTGCAACGAACCTCAGATCGGCAGTGCCTCAATGTCGAGGGGGGCCTCCTGGAGCCAGGACGAATCGTCGGCGACGAAAGTGAGAGCCCCGAGTCGAAACTCGTGGCCCATGATCAAACTGCCACCGGAAACCATGTTGATGAAGACTGAAGAAAATGCAACCTCGCTGGAAGTCGCTAAGACGCTTTGCCCCATGGTGGGCGCCAACTGTCGTGGTACTAAGACTGGCTATACGAGTAGGGGGTACATAGGAAGAGGCAAGGTCCTAGCTACGGTGAGGTTGTACGCAAGTGTTTACGAGTTCAGGCCCCTCTCGGAGGAGGTAAAAGCCCTACTTCTTGGTGCCCGGAGGGGTCGACTGGATTTCAGTATATGCATGTCTGTTACAGGGGGTGCGAACCCTTGTCCCAGACGAGGGGGGTGGCTTATATAGAGTGCGCCAGGACCCCAGCCATCCCCCGTTACAGAGGGTTCAATGTTCATAAAGAGGGGGGCGTTACTGGTAACGCCAGCCATAAAGTGTTATTAATGTCTATGAAGACTACGGAGTGAATGCTTGACCGTTGTTGTTCCATGTGACTCCTGGTCTTCATAGGTCGAGTGATTTCTTGTATGGTCGATTGGTCTTCGGGAAGGAGGGATACCCGAGTGATATGATTCATCGAGTGGATTGCACTCGACGTCTTCATTGGGCGTTCCCTGTTGTCTCTTGAGCTTCTTTGCTTCTAAGTTAGTGACCTTGGGTAGGGTATATAGGTCAGGCCTATGACCCTACCCTAGGTCTATATCCTCATCACCCCCTTGCCCTTTACTACTCCCTCTCTCTTTCCTTCTCTCCTACTCCTAAAAGGGAAAGGATTCCTACTAGGACTTGGAAGTCCTAGTAGGACTCCATACACTTGGCGTGCCCCTAGGGGGTCGGCCTCTCTCCCTCCCTCCTTTATATACGGGGGCAGGGGGAATCCCAAAGACACACAAGTTTCTCTTAACCGTGTGCGGTGCCCCCTCCATAGTTACACACCTCGATCATACCATCATAGTGCTTAGGCGAAGCCCTGCGCTAGTAACATCATCATCACCGTTGCCACGCCGTCGTGCTGACGGAACTCACCCTCGTCCTCAGCTGGATCAAGAGCACGAGGGACGTCATCGAGCTGAACGTGTGCTGAACGCGGAGATGCCGTACGTTTGGTACTTGGATCGGTTGGACCGCGAAGACGTTCGACTACATCAATGTGTTAACCAAACGCTTACGCTTTTGGTCTACGAGGGTATGTGGACACACTCCCCCCTCTCATTGCTATGCATCTCCTAGATAGATCGTGCATGATCTTAGGAATTTTTTGAAATTACCGCGTTCCCCAACAGTGGCATCCAAGCCAGGTCTATGTGTATATGTTACATGCACGAGTAGAACACAAAGAGTTATGGGAGATAATAGTCATACTTCTTACCAGCAACGTCTTACTTTGATTCAGCGGTATTGTTGGATGAAGCGGCCCATACAGACATTACATGACCGCGTTCATGAGACTGGTTCTACTGACGTGCTTCACACACAGGTGGCTAGTGGGTGTCTGTTTCTCCAACTTTAGTTGAATCGAGTTTGACTACGCCTGGTCCTTGTTGAAGGTTAAAATAGCACACTTGATGAAAAATCGTTGTGGTTTTTGATGAGTAGGTAAGAACCGTTCTTCCTAAGCCCGTAGCAGCCACGTAAAGCTTGCAACAACAAAGTAGAGGACGTCTAACTTATTTTTGCAGGCTATATTGTGATGTGATATGGTCAAGATATGATGTGATATAATTGGTTGTATGAGATGATCATGTTTTGTTGAAGTTATCGGCAACTGGTAGGAGCCTTATGGTTGTCTCTTTATTGCATAAGATGCAAGTGCATATAATTTCTTTACTATATCGCTAGGCGATAGCAATAGTTGGCGAGACGACCATGTGATGACATGTTGATAAAGATCAAGATGATGGAGATCATGGTGTCATGCCGGTGACGATGGAGATCATGATGGTACTCTGGAGATGGAGATCAAAGGCACAAGATGATGATGGCCATATCATGTCACATATTTTAATTGCATGTGATGTTTATCTTTTATATTCTTATTTTTCTTAGTTTGGCGGTAGCATTATAAGATGATCCGTTACTAACATTTCAAGGTATAAGTCTTCTCCCTGAGTATGCACCATTGCAACAGTTCTTCGTGCCGAGACACCACGTGATGATCGGGTGTGATAAGCCCTACGTTCACATACAACGGGTGCAAGCCAGTTTTGCACACGCAGAATACTCGGGTTAAACTTGAAGAGCCTAGCATATGCAGATATGGCCTCGGAACACTGGAGACCAAAAGGTTGTGATAGCCTGGTTTTTGCCTTCTCTCTTTTTCCGGACTTTCAGTTGCCTTTGCTTTGGATTTGGTATTTTGAATCAATTCAAATGGACTTGAACACTTGGTCCTACCCTTGATTTTCACCCAAGTGACCCATCCACCTCTCTCTCACCTTTTCTTCTCTGAAAAACTCCAACAAAAGCCCAATGGATATTTTTCATAAAATAAAAATATCCATTTTCCCCCTAAAAACCACTTCAGAGAAGTATGCTCCAAAGCAACCCCTAGATTTATTGCTCCAAAAATCCTGAATATATTCACAAATATTCATTGAACCCTAGGGCACCTTCCTAAGCAAAAATATTGCATAACTTTTCGTAATATTTTTGCTACAGAAAATCATTTCTGTTTTGGACAGAATGATCACTTTGCACAGCAAGTATATTTTTGCTTGATCTTTTGGGGCTGATCTTTTCTGAGCTTGTTTACCTTCCTAAGAGAACACTAAACCCCAAAGCACAACCCTTAACTCTCACTAGATTTTTATCAGTTAAGCTCACAAGTTCCTGTCCAGAAACTTGCCAGGAAGATAGCTACTCGCACAGTGCACCTGTGACCCAACCAAACGTGCAAAACAACTAAATCCACTAAGGACTAGCTGCCAGACATGTTGTTTGGGCTTAGCTCATCCTGATGCCATAGTTCACGCGGCGACCATGTTCGTCCAAGGGGGTTGGCATGTGTCCGACGCGCTCTGCGTTGCGCCAACGCCTCTATTTCGCGCGTGCTTGTTGCCCTCACTGCAACTCCTTGCCAAACTGCGCCACCATCTTCGCTTGAGCCCCCTTAAGTGCACCCTGGCGCTCACCGACGCCAGAGCTCGCCGCAGTGAGCACGGGCATGGCGCGACCAACGCAACAGTGCACCTGTGCCCCTGTGCTCGTCGCGTACTACGCTCCTGTGCTTGTTGCAGCTCGCCTACAGCTCCCGCGTGACCTCCGGTGTCTTCCCCTTCTCTCACTGACGCCATTCGTAGTCGGGCGAGGCTCTAGAGAACTCAGGCGAGCTCTTGATCCCTACCTTGGCCTCGGCTACAAATAGAGCTCCCTGAGCTCATTCCTCTCCTCACACACACTCATCATACCTCCACACACCCGTAGAATGCCGCAGCCCAGCCAGGAAGGCCTCTGGCCACCGTCCCCGACCCAAGCTCGCCGGCCATCCCCATCCTCTGCCCCCACCCGCTCTAGAGCCGCTCGAGCTCAACTGACCCCTCCGGCGTGTTCGTGGTGACCCACCGGTGCATGATGGTGCTGTTGGAGCTGTTGGATTGGCCCTGCGTCACCGGAGCCACCATCTCCGACGTGTTCCGCTCGCTGCCGCTGATGTCTACTGCACAACCTTCTTCTTGTAGACGTTGTTGGGTCTCCAAGTGTAGAGGTTTGTAGGACAGTAGCAAATTTCCCACAAGTGGATGACCTAAGGTTTATCAATCCGTGGGAGGCGTAGGATGAAGATGGTCTCTCTCAAACAACCCTGCAACCAAATAAAAAAGAGTCCCTTGTATCCCCAACACACCCAATACAATGGTAAATTGTATAGGTGCACTAGTTCGGCGAAGAGATGGTGATACAAGTGCAATATGGATGGTAGATATAGGTTTCTGTAATCTGAAATTATAAAAACAGGAAGGTAAGTAATGATAAAAGTGAGCACAAACGGTATTGCAATGCTAGGAAACAAGGCCTAAGGTTCATACTTTCACCAGTGCAAGTTCTCTCAACAATAATAACATAACTGGATCATATAACTATCCCTCAACATGCAACAAAGAGTCACTCCAAAGTCGAGAACAAACGAAGAGATTATGGTAGGGTACGAAACGACCTCAAAGTTATCCTTTCTGATCGATCTATTCAAGATTCCGTAATAAAATAACACAAAGCTATTCTTTCCGTTCAATCTATCATAGAGTTCGTACTAGAATAACACCTTAAGACACAAATCAACCAAAACCCTAATGTCACCTAGATACTCCAATGTCACCTCAAGTATCCGCGTGTATGATTATACGATATGCATCACACAATCTCAGATTCATCTATTCAAACCAACACAAAGTACTTCAAAGAGTGCCCCAAAGTTTGTACTGGAGTGTCAAGACGAAAACGTGTGCCAACCCCTATGCATAGATTCCCAAGGTCACGGAACCCGCAAGTTGATCACCAAAACATACATCAAGTGAATCAATAGAATACCCCATTGTCACCACGGGTATCCCACGCAAGATATACATCAAGTGTTCTCAAATCCTTAAAGACTCAATCCGATAAGATAACTTCAAAGGGAAAACTCAATTCATTACAAGAAAGTAGAGGGGGAGAAACATCATAAGATCCAACTATAATAGCAAAGCTCGCGATACACCAAGATCGTGCCAAATCAAGAACACGAGAGAGAGAGATCAAACACATAGCTAGCTACTAGTACATACCCTCATCCCCGAGGGTGAACTACTCCCTCCTCGTCATGGAGAGCGCCGGGATGATGAAGATGGCCACCGGTGAGGGATCCCCCCTACGGCAGGGTGCCGGAACAGGGTCCCGATTGGTTTTTGGTGGCTACAGAGGCTTGCGGCGGTGGAACTCCTGATCTATTGTGCTACCGGATGTTTTCGGAGTATAGGGTATATATAGGAGGAAGAAGTAGGTCCGTGGATATTATCCTTGCCTCGTGGCCTCCTCGCTTCTTTCTTGACATCCACTCCAAGTCCTTGGATCACGTTTGTTCCAAAAATCACTCTCCCAAAGGTTTCATTCAGTTTGGACTCCGTTTGATATTCCTTTTCTACGAAACACTAAAATAGGCAAAAAAATAACAATTTGGACTGGGCCTCCGGTTAATAGGTGAGTCCCGAAAATTATATAAAAGTGTATAATAAATCCCATTAAACAACCAAAACAGATAATATAATAGCATGAATACTTCATAAATTATAGATACATTGGAGAGGTATCAGCCGCCGCTGGAGAGCTCCATTCTGACCCTGTCCGGCCACCCCTAGCCACGCTACGGGTACGGGCAGGTGCGCCTCGATCTCCTCTTCAATCCTATCCCTCTAGATCTCGTCGCCGGGCACTCCTCGCCGGAGAAAGCGCCGTCGCCATGCTGCCCGCCTCTATTTCTCTCTCTTTCCCCCTCCGACCTGACAGCTGGGGCCCGCTGTCAGCCACTTAGGCCGCACTTGAAGCGGTATGAGTGGTGGCACCCTGGCGTTTTACCCCTTCTACGTCACCCCCTGGTTTTTCCTTTTAATTCAAATCTAGTTCAAATTTGACCAGAACTTTGAATGGCTGTAACTTTTATTCTACAAGTCCAAATAAGTTGATTCTTTTTTGCATTATGTTCTTACTGGAAAATCCTAGCAGCATAACCAAGATGGGATTTTTCCTTGCTGCCTAGAATTTCTGGTAATTTTCAGAAGTGTTCTTGATATTTTCTTTTTGTCATTTGATTTATTTTAAGAAGGTGAAGCTTGTCTTGAAGGCATCCAGGAGGAGTGTGAAGCTTCCTCTACACTAAGGCAAGCCACAACAACATGATCATGGTGTCTTTGCAATATCCATGATTTTCTACTTGATTTATATGATATTCATTGTATATGGTATTAAAAATAAATGATGCTTGTGTTATTTAGTTTGTCATGATCAAAATGCTTAGTTAACAGAAATGAATGCTTGAACTAGTGAGATATAGCTTGAGAAGTTGATCCAAGTAAGTTTTGTCATGACTATGGTATTATGAGCATGAGTATTAATTTTGCTATATGAAAAATGAGTTTTATTTGATAAATACCAATTAAAGTAATGAGTAGAAATAACCAGTAAGAAAGAACCAGAAATGCTGCAAGTTGAGTTTGTGCAAGTAGAACTTTGAATAAGGTTGATCTAGTATTGTTAAGTGATATATGATGCATGATACATGGTTGCATGAGCATGGCATATGGTGACTCGAGCATTTTATTTTCAAGTTAAACCTGGTAATAATTGAACTTGAACTTAAAGTTGGTCGGGTCATGGTGCCACTGAATCGGGCTGCCAAGTGCAACCACATTTGCCTTAGTATGGGGAGGCCTTAGTCATTCCGTTGCCATGCCTCTTGTCGATGCCTCCAACTAGGGAAGGTTATGGGTGTGTGTTACCCTGGCCCGGTAACCAGACATAATCTTGTGGACCTGTTGTTGTTATGGTACCGTGTCCCTATTTGGGACTGTTTATTTTCCACGATGGTTGTAGTTTTGCCTTTGGTAGGCTCGGTCACCCAGGACTGATCCCAGAGGGGAGTTGGTAGGAGTGGCCATAAGAGTGTCATGGCAATGGGAGGGTTCTGCCGGAATGCCGTTGGTCCACCCGAATGGGAGTGCGAGGCCATGGGTTCCATGGTGTGGGTAAAGTGTGCTACCTCTGCAGAGTGTATTAATCTAACGATAGCCGCGCCCGCGGATAAGGGCCCAGTTCATAAGTAAGTCACACCATGGATCAACTTTCATGAATAATCTTGCACACTAAGTTATTTGTATTGCACTGGTTGAGTTATAATGATGTCAGTAAGACTCACTTTTGTGGTATTACTTGTGATCGAAGAGTGATCACTATTTGGTTATGAGGTAACCTGTTGAACCATGTGTGGTTCCATTAGTGGTCCATCATGATCACTGTTCGGTTGCGAGGCAATCTGTTGGTAAGAGAGTCCGAGCGACTCGATGCACAAGTTTGGTCACTGCATGAGTAGTATGTTGATACTTGCATTGAACTTGTTTAAATGTCATGCTATTGTTTGTCATTATGGTTTTGCTTGCTGTGAGCTTGCAAGTGCATTCAATGTACTGACCTGGCATGTTATGCCAGATTTCAGGAAAGTCTAACTGGATCAGAGTGCTGCCGTGTCTAGACCATTGTCGGTGTCAAAACCGGCGGATCTCGGGTAGGGGGTCCCGACCTGTGCGTCTAAGGCTAATGGTAACAGGAGGCAGGGGACACGATGTTTACCCAGGTTTGGGCCCTTTAGATGGAGGTAATACCCTACTTCCTGCTTGATTGATCTTGATGATATGAGTATTACAAGAGTTGATCTACCATGAGATCGTAGAGGCTAAACCCTAGAAGCTAGCCTATGATTATGATTGTTGTTGTCCTACGGACTAAGCCCTCCCATTTATATAGACACCGGAGGGGGCTAGGGTTACACAGAGTCGGTTACAGAGAAGGAGATCTACATATCCGAATTGCCAAGCTTGCCTTCCACGCAAAGGAGAGTCCCACCCGGACACAGGACGAAGTCTTCAATCTTGTATCTTCATAGTCCAACAGTCCGGCCAAAGTATATAATCTGGCTGTCCGAGGACCCCCCTAATCCAGGACTCCCTCAGTAGCCCCTGAACCAGGCTTCAAAGACGATAAGTCCAGCGTGCAAATTGTCTTCGGCATTGCAAGGTTGGTTCTCCTCCGAATCCGGAGTACCTGTTATAGCGAGTAGTGTCCGGCTCCGCAAAATAATTCCCACATAACACCGTAGAGAGTACAATATTTTACAAATCTATTCTGCTGACAACCTTTCATAGCGTGACATACGGCCCGGTCATTATTCAAACCATTTTTCTCAACCAGCTGCTGCACACATTGCGAGCGGGTTTTCTTGGCATGTCTTGTCAAAGCAGAGATTGTGTCCCCTTATCACGGGATTCTCATCAATACGGGTATGGGTAACCTAACCGTGCCATCATGGCGCTTGGGTAATAAGTGAGTTTACCGGGCAAGTGGGGAGACGCAGGATCCGTGCTGCCTTTATAAAGGGATAATGACTCCCTCTTTCACCCACACCTTCTTCTTTCTCTGCTCATCCATTCCCCCTCGCTCGAGCCCTAGCGCCCAAGCGTTCGTATTCTCCACCCAAAGAGGTCTTCCAAAAATGTCCGGATTCGGAGCAGGAGGCAAGTGGATGGCCTCTACTGTCCAGGAGAAGGATATCAAAAAGCTTCGGGAGGCCGGGTATCTGGCCAAGAAAATCGGCCACCGTCTTTCGACGAGGGGACAGATCGTCCCTACTCCCGACCCCCATGAGAGGGTTATATTCCTCCCTCATTTTGTCCGTGGGCTAGGGTTTCCCCTCCATCCATTCGTTCACGACATCATGTATTATTACGCGATTGATTTTCATGATCTATCCCTCAATTCCTTCCTCAACATCTTGACATTCATCATCGTGTGCGAGGCCTTTCTCCGCATCTCGCCACACTTCGGCTTATGGCTGAAGATTTTTAATGTGAAGCCCAAGGTAGTGAGCGGCGAGCACGCTGAGTGCGGAGGCGCCATGGTGAGCAAGATGCCCAACGTCACATGGCCAACAGGTACTTTAATGATTCCGTCAAGGAGTGGCAGCAGCAGTGGTTTTACATCACTGAGCTAAGCGGCATGGAGTGGGCCGCTGCTCCTAAATTCCGATCCGGAGCCCCCCTGCGGCTTATGTCCTGGCCCAAGAAGGGCCTGAACTGGTCTTCGTCCGACGAACTGTCGGTGCTTCAAACATGCGTCAAGGATATGGAAGACAAGAACATCAAGCTTGTCAATGTAGTCCCGGTGATGTTAGTTCGCCGGATTCTTCCTTATCAACACCGGGCTTGCAATTTATGGGAATTTGACCCGGCCAAGCACCAGACCCTACGGGAGCTCTTTGGTTCCTCGCACGAGGGCATCTGGAAGGTGCTTTTTAAGTCCGACAAATCGTGGCCGGACTCTACCGAGGACCATGGGTACCAACTGTCCCTCCCTGCAAGTTCGGTAAGTCACTATTATGTTTGGAAATTCATATGTTTTATTCGCATATCCTGAGGAAGATGCTTAATGTGCTTTCCACAATTCTCCTAGGGCTGGACAAAGAAGGCAGGGCGGATCTACAGTCCGGCGCCATTGCCGGAAGAACCGGCCGGCCCACTTCTGACGAAGATGCCGGTCCCGGCGCCTTACAAGGCGCCGAAGAAGAAGGCCGAGAAGGAGGCCAAGAAGACCAGGGGCAGCCGCCGTCACCGCGGCGCTTCGGACACAAAATCCGAAGACTCCAATGCCCATTCTTCCTCCGAAGAGGACAAGGAGGAGGAAGAAGATGAATCCCCCGCGGGGGGGAAGAAATAAAAGGACAGCCTCTACATCCTTGGAGGCCGAATCGCCTAAGGGGGGAAACACCTCTTCCAGAGGAGTCCACCGCCGCTGCCGATAGCAGCCCGAAGTGGGATCCCAGGGCCCAGCCCCTGGTGAACTCGTGAGTATACAAAACCCGAACATGATTATGCGTCCAGGCTCATCATGGCATAATACTTTAATCTGAGCCATACTTTTTTGCAGTCCGGCGAGGTCCCGCACCGAACAATCCTCGTCGGAGGATTTGCTGGGTTCGGATGCTATGGAGAGCGGGACACCCCCGAAGTCCCCTACCCCCAAACATGTGAATGACACCAAGGTGTCGTCCGAGAAGGACCCAGACCAAGGGGGGGAGATCATAAAGGCGGCGCTAGGAGGTCAAACTTCAGGGGCCGAACATATGGGAGAGAAGGCTCCCATGGGCGTCGTCGGCGGAGGCGATCTCAAATTCGGCCCCCAGCAGGACGCAGTCCCAGAGACCTCTACAACTCCAGAATCAGGCAGGCAGCCTCCCTTGGCTGGAGGGGTGTGCCTGCTCCTCCGGCAACCTCTGTCCAACCAGAGGTGCCGGATTCCTTATCGCCGACGCTAAAGAGTGCGTCCATCGTCGATGAACACCGTGCCCTTATGGGTGCGGTGATTGAGAAGATTCAGTCCGCTGAGAGTGGACTAAATGAATCCTGTATCAGTCTTATAAAAGGCTTTGAGATATGTTTTATGAGATTTTGAAGAGTGTCATAGTATGGATAGTAGCCCCTGATACACTGTTCGGCGAAAGAGAGAACCAGACAGAGGATCAAATTTATGTTCGCAGGAGACTCGTTTGATGACATCTATATCTCTTCTTTTATAAGCAGGCATCTGTAGCGACTGCCGCCTCTCATATTGCGGAAGTATCCGGACTGAGGCAGAGTCTGGAGTGGGCCGAAGGAGAACTTGGCCGAGTGAAGAAGCGGTTGGAGGATAACCAAGGTATGCCTAAAACCTTGTTCAGTCAGCACAAATGAATAAGTGTGCCTGATGAAAATATTTTTATTGTGTGCTCTAGGGGCGATGGCCGAAATTGAGGCTCTTAAGAAGGCTATAGCCGAAGCCGCGAAGATGGCAGCCGTGGAGCAGTCTCTTCACGAAAAGCATGAGGCCAGGGTTATTGAAGCTGAGCGAGAGCTTTAAGATGAGGTGAAGAAATGCGAGACCTTGGAGCAGAGTTTATCAAGGAAAGAATCCGAACTCGCCCAAGCTCGCCAAGCCGCAAGTGATGCCCGGGAGGAATCCCAAGGTGCTCTAAAGGAAATTCAGGAGGGGAGGAAGATTGCGACTGGTAAGGCTTTTCTACAAAGCGGTCTTTTTGAAAGGAGAAAATCAAGTTGATAATTTGAATTCTGGTTTCTCTAGGGGTGTTTGCGGAGCTGCCACACAGCATATCTAATGCCGCCCAATTCTACCGAGCCGAGGAAAAGAAGACTGCAGAGAAACTCTTCTGGTCGCAGTATTTGGCGCAGAATTATCTGGTGCCATTTGCCGATTAGCTGAATCAGCTAATCGAACCGCACAAGCCGGCCGAACTAGCCATGAAGGATTTGATTGTTCGACTATGGCCCGTCGAGCCAATTCCAAGCAGTTACTTCGGGCTCGTGAAGCAGCTTGTGAGTGCCTGCCCTCGACTCAAAGTCATCAAGCGGTCGGTCTGTATGGAGGGTGCGTGAATGGCCTTTGCCCGCACAAAAGTGCACTAGGGGAAGATGGATGCGAAAAAGCTGATAGCCGAGGGACCGCCAGAGGGAAAGGAGCACCGCAAGCCCGAATTATATTATGATAGTGTCCTGAAAGGAGCCCTCCTTGCGGCGGAGCAATGCACCAAGGACATTATATTTCCATGAATACAGTCATGCTATCCTTTGCAATGTTGAACAAGGTCATTTCTATTATTTATTGCCTGTTATGTGAAAGTTTTTCCTCCTGTGCGGCCGTTTCATATATATTAATCCTGAGAGTTGGCCAGTCGTCGGCTTCTGCCCCCACGTAGGAAGTACAGGGGTGTTTGGGATAAACCTGAGCACTCTTTATCCCATTTTTGGGTCCTTGAAGGAGGTGTTCAGCACAACGAACCAGGCAATCGGACTATAGGGCTTTATCACTCTCACTTAGCCATAGGAGTTTGACAAAAGGAAGGTAGGCGCAGCCCCTGGTGTTCAGAAGACCGCACGAGGGGCTCTATAAGCACCTGATCGGAAGAGAAGCCGATCCATCGCACACTGCATTAGTTATGGCATTATGCGGAAGAAATCCTTAAAGATTTTACAACCTCTCGAACAGCTGACCAACTCTCGCCATATCATGATAGTCAGTTTTCGGCTTTCTCTACTGAGGCGCTCGTTCGGAAGAACCGGGACAGAATCGCAGTAGTTCTCCCTGTGCTACCTTAGCCGATATAGCGGACTGTAAGGTACCAAAACATGGGAGCCGGGCAAACCCAAGTATTGACCCAAGACATGATTCGGAGCTGATGCATATAATGCTATAAGTTCGGGGTGCCAAACAACCGTGAAGGTGGTCGGACTTTATTGCCGTATTTATGGGTACAATGAAGCCCCTGGCGTATTAAGGCATATCACGATGTACGGATGCTGTTATGACGAAAGATGTCAATAAGAAACGATAGCAGATAAGCGTCATATAAATATACATGTTGTATTTGAGTAATACATCGATGCGTATGAGTACAGGTGATGTGATGAAAAGAAGTATGATGGCGGAACTTGCTGAGACCAGGCGGGAAGAAGCTGTGTGCGGATCCGGAGTGTATTCGGATAGTCTTCAAGGGGAATATCGAAGGATTCCCTTGCGCGTTCGAGCTGATTCCATGTCGCCAGTCCTGTCCTACGCAAAAGTGAACCTGCAAAGGAAGTGCGAGAAATATTTGTGTCCCACGGAGTTGTTGAGCTGCGGTATGTGGCCTTTCCCAGCTTTTGCTGGAGTGTTTAACTGAGCTCCGGACGAGCCAGGCTATCATGCCGTGAAGTAGTTCGGACTCCTTTATCGGTGTCCGGGAGCTTGGCCATCGACTCAAGGTTCGATTAAAAGGTGCTACTCCTTGCTTCTTCTGTTAAAGCGGCGGTATACTCTTCGGTGCCGAGGTGGAGTTCGGCTTTGCCATTAACCGTTATGACGCTGCGCGGACCAGGCATCTTAAGCTTACGGTAGGCGTAGTATGGTACCGCGTTAAAGCGAGCAAACGTGGTTCGCCCAAGTAGTGCGTGATAATTACTGCGGAAAGGAACGATGTCGAAGACTAACTCTTCGGTACGGTAATAGTTTGGTGATCCAAAGACTACCTCCAGAGCGATGGAGCCTATACAACTGGCCTCCACACCTGGTATAACACCTTTAAAGGTGGTTTTAGTGGGTTTGATCATCGAACGATCAATACCCATCTGGCACACTGTGTTCTGATACAGCAGGTTTAGACTGCTGCCTCCATCCAAAAGGACTCGTGTGAGGTGGAACCCGTAAATTATTGGGTCGAGGACAAGTGCGGCTGAATTACCCTGGTTTGTATTGGCCGGAAGATCTGTATGATCGAAAGTGATCGGCTGTAGTTTGTATTGCGGGGCGACTTGCTCCGTTAAATTGACATCCCTAAAAGTGCACGTCTGTTCCCGTTTGGTGATGTGGATGGTGTTTATCATGTTCACCGTTTTTGACTTGTGGGGGAAATTTCCTTTGCCCTCTTTTGTTTGGTGATCGGGGCTCCTCATCATTTTCATCGCTTTGAGACCCTTGCTCCTTATTTGCGGCACCTGACCTGCTGGCTTGTTGGAAGACCCAGCATTCTCTGTTAGTGTGATTAGCTTGTGTTCCTGGGGTGCTGTGAATTTGGCATGGATGATCGAGTATGCGATCTAGACTGGACGGGCCCGAATTGTTCTTTTGGGATGGCCTTTTCCGCTGACCAGACTTAGAGCCACTGAATCCGGCGTTGACTGCCGTGTCTTCGGCGTTGTCACCCGTTTTTGCGAGGCTTGTGCTTGTTGCGTCGTGGTTTGTCGTTGCTGTCTCTAGCTTTTGATGTGCCAGGATTGCTTGTTGTGTTGTTGCTACGAGCCAACCAGCTATCCTCGCCCGCACAAAAGCAGGTCATGAGTGTAGTGAGGGCTGCCATGGACTTTGGCTTTGCTTGGCCGAGATGTCGGGCAAGCCACTCGTCCCGGATGTTATGCTTAAAGGCCACTAGGGCCTCGGCATCCGGGCAGTCGACAGTTTGGTTCTTTTTGGTGAGGAACTGAGTCCAGAATTTCCTAGCCGACTCTCCGGGATGCTGAGTTATGTGACTTAAATCATCAGCATCCGATGGTCGCACATAAGTGCCCTAGAAGTTATCTAGGAATGCGTCTACCCGATTGTCCCAACTTCCGATGGAGTTTGCCGGCAAGCTATTCAGCCAATGCCGAGCCGGTCCCTTGAGTTTTAGTGGAAGATATTTGATGGCGTGTAGATCATCCCTGCACGCCATGTCAATGTGGAGGAAGAAATCTTCTATCCATACCGCGGGGTCTGTAGTACCATCATATGATTCAATGTTTACGGGTTTAAACCCTTCTGGGAATTCATGATCCATTACTTCATCAGTGAAGCATAGGGGGTGTGCGGTGCCTCTATGCCGGGCTACATCACGACGTAGTTCAAATGAGTCTTGTCTCTTGTATTCGGCCCGGCCGGACTTGTTTTTAGTGTATCTGGCGTGATGGTCATCATCACGCGTTATGGTGCGCCCCCGTGATCCTTAGATCGATCTTGATTGTCCTGCTTTGTTTTCCAATACGTCTCGCAGGTCCTCCGTGTAGCCCCAGGCTTTAGTGTTTTTGTTTGATTGGCGGCAGGGTGCGGGCTGGTGTTCGGGCTGATACGCCGCTTTGTCTCGGCCACGAGGTGGCCGGTCAGCCGCATCATGTGTTGGTAGTGTAAGCTTTGATGCCTCCTCCTCGAGTTGAGGTAGCAACCTGTGTTTTGGGTAAATTTTAGTTGTACGCTCGAGTCCGTATTCCTCGGCAGCCAGGATCTCGGTCCATCTATCAGTTAGCAGGTCTTGATCAGCTTGAAGCTGTTGCTGCTGTTTTTTCAGGTTTTTTGCAGTGGCTATAAGCTAGCGCTTGAAGCGCTCCTGCTCGACGGGATCCTCAGGCACGATGAATTCTTTGTCGCCAAGGATCACTTCGTCTTTGGAGAGGGGCATGTAATTGTCACACTCTGATTCTCCATCTGTTGCCTGCTCCTTAGGGATAGCTTGCCCATCCTTCCGCTCGGCCTGCTCGAAGTCTGGCTGGGCAGGATTGTTTTCGTCTTCAGCACCATCCGGATTGCTATCATCTCTCACTACTGGATTTATCTTATTTGTCGTCTGCCAGTTCTTTTCCGTCTGCTAGCTGATGGCAAAGAAGGTCTTTGTCGTCCGCTTACAGAAAACGGACGGCAAAGAACTAGCTGATGGCAAAGAAGATCTTTGCCATCAGCCAGTTCTTTGCCGTCTGCTAGCTGACGGCAAAGAGAGAGGTGCCCCCCACTAACGAGCTGATTAGGAAAACCTTAACGGCCCCCTCTTTGCCGTCGGGGGCGGACGGAAAAGATAAAAAAAGCAGACGGCAAAGGCGGGGCGGACAGCAAAGACCTAACCTAACTAACCTAACTAATGGTCGAGCCCCCCCGCCCCTTCCTCTC
>NC_041393.1:604795514-604804690 GCF_002162155.2 Triticum dicoccoides | reverse complement strand
AACAGCACCCCGACCCCGACACGGCACGCCGACCCCCGACACCTCCCGAAAAGGTGCTCTTTGGCCTTCCAGAGGCCGACGCGGTTATATATTTGTGAATTATGAGTTAGGTCATATATTTTTCGATTTTGTTCTGAAAACATCATATATAATTGTGTTGATCGGGTAGATTTAAAAGTGCAGTTGTTTCATCGCTGCGAGGTTTGGTGTTCTATGACCTCCCCGTGCGTTTGACGAGCTCTGCCCCTTCGTTCGTGGGTGAGCACAAATGACATGTCCTCCTTCCCCCTTAATTATTTGCTCTGTTCCGGTGTTCGTGCCGATGAAACTTGATAGATAGCTATATATGTGTCTTGAATCATCAGTATGCGTAACCAATATGTGCCTCCCATTCGAAAGCGTTATAGTTATAAATATGCATGCATTTGCATATTTATAACTGTGATTCTTTCGAATTGTCCAACGCTATCCATGGACATCCCGAGTATGTGTAGATTGGGTTCGTTTTCCCATATGCTTTGCTCCGGATCTGACGCATATATTTCGTCAGTGCCTCCCCTATTGTTCTCCGGGTACACATCCTCTCTGTTTATTGTAGAGACGTGTATCAGGAGAACAGCGGGGAGGTGTTGCCAAAATTTTGCGTCGGATCCGGAGCATAGCATGGGAAAATGAACCCAATCTACACATACTCGGGTGGGATTAGGACCTATCATTACCTATTAGAGTGTAGGTTGCATGGACGTAATAAAATTGACAAATTAGATCAACTAATGAATATATACATGGTGAATTATATATATAGGGCTGGACTATTTTGTTACCGGTAACAGAATATTATTCTGTTACCCTCGGTCCCTATAAGGGCGCGATGCGTAGACGACAGGAGAAACTCTCCGACCCGTCCCCAATCGAACCCGCCTCCTACCGCCGGAGGCAGCCGTCGCGGGCGAGCGAGCGACGGCGGCAGCCGGAGCGAGGGAGCCCGCGGCACCATTACGGGTAGCTCCTCCGACACACGCGCTGCCGCCGGCTGGCCCTCCGCACACCTCACCACCGGCGGGCTCGCCGGCCCCTCCCCGCACGCCTTCCCTCTGACGGGTGCCGCTCCCTCCATGCGCACCTCCCCGTCGACGGCTGCCGTGGCCCGTCCCCGCCTCCGGCGGCTGCCGCGCACCGTCCCAGCCTCCCTCCGCCACCGCGCACCGCCATCCCCGCCCCGCGTCGTCCCAGCCGCCGGCCAAATCCAGCTGCGCTCCCGAGATTCGTCTTCTTCCTCACCGAGACACGCGGCAGCCACCCCAGTTCGGGCATAGTAAGTACCTCAGTACGAGTTAAAAACGGTGGTCCGTTCAGAATAAAAGAAATGGCCAAAATTCAAATTGTAAAAATTCAAGCAAAAAAAAAGAAACCCCATGAAAATCCTTCTTAGTAAGTACGCCAGTACAAGTCATAAAATGAGAGAAGTTCAGAACATCGTTTCAAAAAAATGTTGAGTTAAATAAAGAAGAAGTGTACAGACTATAGCTTAGCATTTGATAATTGTGAAAAATAGCTCAGTACAAACACGCACATATGTCAGTACGAGTACTTTGTTTATCAGACGGGAAAAGAACAGGATGTGTCTTGCCGTATTGAAAACTTTTTAAATAAATACAAAGTAAAGTCTAGTATGTGGAAACACGCTCAGTACAAAATCATATAGACATCCGTTCAAGTACTTCTTTTGGAACCATTCAAAACTACTGTGAAAAATATCTCAGTACAAACACATAAATATATCAGTACGAGTACTCTGTTTTTTTGGAGGAAAAACACCATGATGGGTGTCACCGTAATCCAAATTACTCTTCAACGGCTGCAAATATGAGAAAACGTTCAGCATGACTAAGTTCCGCATTTTCGATAGCTATCCAACGGTATATTATTTGCTCCATTTCGACAAACTTTTAAAAAAATCGCGTTCAAAATCAAATTTGACCGTATTCGAATTTGTTTTTAAATTGTAAGGAATTAGAAAAACATTTCAATACAAAAAATTTGTGCATTTTCCGTAGCTTTCCAACGCCATATTATTTGTGTCAATCTGACAAACCATTTGCAAAAATTCACGAAAATACGTTTCGCCCAGAATTTCACTGTTTTTCAAATTACTTTTAAATCATATTGAATTAGAAAAAACAATACATATATGGAAGATGCGGATTTTCACCAGTTTTCCAACGCCATCTTATTTGCTCAATTTCAACAAACTGTTTGAAAATTGAGTCCAAAATACGATTCACGTTTTTGGTTTTGAAAAAACGTTTTTTTTAAAAACTGCTCTTAAACCATAATGAGTTTGCAAAAAAGTTCAATATACTTGAAATATGGTTGTCAAGAGCTTTCCAACGATATATTACATGCCCCGTTCCGATAAAAAAATTATAAAAAGTTGTTGAACTAAAGAAGACGATCTGTTAAACACAACTGAAAGCATTAGTTCAACTTCTTCGAAAACATTAGTACAACCACCTGAAACCGCCAGTTCAAAAAGGATAACAGAATAATATTCTGTTACGCGTAACAGAATAGCCCAGATGTATATATATATATATATATATATATGTATATATTTGTTGTGTGTCCAGTAGCTCTGAAAGTCAAGATGAGTGATCGTGCGTGGATGTACACCGGTCACACTGGTCAGAACAAATGGAGCACTGAATGGTTCACAAAAACCAAGGGGTTTGTGCAAGCCGCATTTGCAAATGGCCAGAGGAAAACCTGGTGCCCCTGTTTCCGGTGCGGCAGTTGGGAAAAGAGGACAGAGGCTGAAATGGGCAAACACTTGCAGAAGAGTGGTTTTACGCCCGATTATACGGTGTGGACATATCATGGTGAGTCTGCCCAACGTGACCGAGCTGAGGTGCATCGTCGTCGCACCGACGAGCATGGTACCGGGATGGAAAACATGGTGCAAGACTTGGATGATGCTCGGGATTCGAACGAGGAGATGGAGGAATCTGCAAAGGCCTTCAATGAAATGTTGGAGTCTTCAAAACGTCCGCTCCACGAACACATTGAGCTTCGTCAGTTGGATGCCATCTCACAAGTAATGGCTCTGAAGGCTCAGTTCAACTTGGGCAGAGAATGCTACGACGCAATGATGACAGTATTTGGACGCTTTCTACCCAAAGGCCATGTAATGCCTGCAAACCTGTACCAGTCGGACAAATCCTCCGTGCACTGAAGATGCCCTATGAGAAGATACATGCATGTGAGAAAGGATGTGCCTTATTTAGGCTTGACTATGCGGACTTGAACTATTGTCCCATTTGCAAGTCTTCCAGTTATGTTGTGGTAGACAACGGTATGGGTGAGAAGACACAGACCAAAATCCCCGTTAGTGTTCTTCGGTATATGCCAATCGTACCAAGACTTCAACGTCTTTTCATGGTTGAAGAGACGGCCAGACAGATGACATGGCACAAAACGGGCAAAAGAAACGAACTAGATGCAGATGGGAATATGAGGATGGTACACACATTGGATGGTGTTGCATGGAAAAAGTTTGATGAATTACATGCTAACAAAGCGGCAGATCCGAGGCATCCTCGAGTCGGCATCAGCACGGATGGGTTCAATGTGTGTGGTCTGACAGTAGACCAATATAGTTGTTGGCCCGTATTTATCTTTCCACTCAATCTCCCCCCGGACAGATTATGCAAAGAAAGAACGTTTTCCTAATGTTGATAATTCCAGGGCCCAACTATCCGGGGAAAAATATGAATGTGTACATGCAACCACTTAAGGACGAATTGCAAGAAGCCTGGGATAATGGGTTCAATACATACGACTCCTATAGCAAATGGAACTTCATAATGCGTGTCTGGTACATGTACTCGACGCATGACCTGCCGGCGTATGCGCTATTCGTTGGCTGGTGTGTGCATGGAAGGTTCCCGTGCCCCACATGCAAGGGAGCTCTTGATTTTCGTTGGCTTCAGGCCGGTCGCAAGTTTTCTTGCTTCGACATGCATAGACAGTTCTTGGATCCTCGCCATAAGTTCAGGAAAGACAAGAAGAACTTCATCAGAGGTAGAGTTGTCAAAAACTCTGCACCACCTGCGTTGACAGACCAACAGACCCTGGATCAGTTAAACGCTCTCGAGCCAGATCAAGAGCGTCCAGGGTACTTCAAGGGGTATAATTCTAAGCACGCCTGGACTCACAAGACATGCTTATGGGATCTGCCTTACTTCAAAGACCTCCTTTGCGCACACAACATCGACGTGATGCACACTGAGAAGAATATCACCGAGGCACTTTTTGGTACATTGTTCGGCATAGATGGGAAGTCAAAGGATAATACTAAGGCTAGAGTCGATCTGGAGGCGCTATGTGATAGGTCGTTACAAAACATGAAAGAACCGAAAGGAAAGCAGAACTAGACGAAGCCAAAGGCATGGTTCAATCTTGGAAGGCCAGCTATGAGGGAAATTATCTTGTGGGTGAAAATGCAGTTGATGTTCCTCGATGGGTATGTAGTGAATCTAAATAGGGGAGCGAGTGAATATATTTGGTCTCAAGAGTCATTATTGGCACATATGGATTGAGCGGGTAATGCTGGTGATGTTGCGTGGCTTCATCCCTGAGGATGAATGGCTAGTACTGGCAGAACTCAGCTATTTCTTCCATGTTCTTTGTGCGAAAGAACTATCGCCTAGCGTGCTAGAAGAAATGGAAGAGTTGGCGCCGGAGTTGATCTGCAAGTTAGAGAAGATCTTTCCACCGGGCTTCTTTAATCCAATGTAGCATTTGATTTTGCATCTCCCGACCGAGGCAAGATTGGGGGGGGGGCATGCAAAATCGTTGGTGCTACCCAACTGAGAGGATGCAGAAGACGCTTCGAGAAAAATGTAAAAATAAACGTATAATTGAAGCATCGATGGCTGAGGCATTCATCACTGAGGAGGCGGGAAACTTCGTGATAGCACACTACGAAGCCAAAAATTGTCATTTGCATAATCCGAAGCCTCGGTACAATGCTGACGACCCTAAAAAGGGTGGATCCAACCTCAGCCTATTCAAAGGGAATCTCGCACCAGCCAGTGTTTCAAAACCAGTATCTTTGGATAATGAAGAATGGCGGACCATTTCATTATCTTCAACAACCTGATAGAAGTGCGGCCGTACAACGAGTAAGTTCTCGGTACATTGTTTCCCAACTTCTATTTCCTTTGAACTGCTCTTACTCCTGGATATTTCATACAGTCGATACGTCGCCATATTCTTGTATGGAGCGGTGATCCAAAAGGATTCCATCGAAGAGTATGAGCTTCTCTCAAAGCAAGGAGGCGGCTATCCCGGTTTCATCTCTTGGTTCAAACAAATGGTAATTTCTAATAGACAATTTCATTTCATTCGCTAATTTGTGCGCAATGCAACAATCCTTTCGTATTAAATTTGTAGGCTAATCCAGAGTCTATGGACGCCGAATTGAGACAAGTCGCTAATGGTTTTGACTATAAGGTCCATTCATTTGACAAATACGACATCAACGGGTATCGCTTTCGTACCTATGGCAAAGAGCTATCTATGGCCGACCAAAAGTCTACAAATTGTTGTGTATCTGTTATCGGCGAAGGAGGTACCGAGTATTATGGGAGAGTTGAAGCAATTTATGAACTTCTATTCTATGGTGAAAACCCACCGAATGCCGTAGTCTTCAAATGTTATTGGTTTCAGCCGAAGGAGACTAGAAGGACTCATGAACATATAGGGCTAGTTGAAATCAAACAAAGCACCAATTTGGATGTTCCTGATGTCTATATTACGGCTCAACAGGCGACCCAAGTATTCAATCTACCGTGGGCCTGCCAAACTAATCCAAATCTAAAAGGTTGGGATGTCATTTATGAAGTGCCGCCACATGCTACACTATCTCCCCCAAAGGAAGAGGATTATGAACCTCACATTAACCCAGACACATATGAAGGAGAATTCTTCCAAGAGACACGTCTTTCCAAAAACTGTTTCAAGAACCGCTATACTTCACCCCAAAACATTGAAGTAGACAGCGACAGTGAATCCGACATCACCCCAGAGGAGGAACAAGAAGAGCCGGAACAAGAAGAGGTTACTGCCGCAGATGACCTGTCAGTGCTTGACTGATTACGTCAAGGTGGCCTTCCACATGCTGATGCCACTGAACCCTATGAGCCCGTCATTGATTATAGTGATGATGATGATTATGCATTTATTGATGATACTGATCGAGATTATTAGTAGTGTCAGGTATTCAAATTTTTTATGTTGTACTTGATGATGATACACTTAAGTGATATACATATTATTATTCATGTCGGTATTTTTTTATGTTGTACTAATTTCATTTACTCTTTGTCATGGCAGGTGTTGAAAGATGGTGGGCGCTGGTCGGGAGCGCTCCAAGGCCCCTTCTTCGTCGGCGCGTGGTGGGCGGTCTTCCATTCCACATGCTCCTCTCCGCCGAGCGTTGCTGGATAGTATGGCAATACCGCCGGGCCCTTCTTCGTCGATCGTGGTGCCCAGTAGGGGACGAGGTAAGGGAGTGAAGAAGAGAGGAGTTGGAGCACGTGGTTGTGGGAGAGGAGGTAGGGTGACTGCTAGGGCGCCTTCCTCGCCGCCACCCCCAGCTGTTTCACCCGAGCACGTGACTACTAGGGTGGAATCCTCCAAGGAGGAGGCTACATGGACTCCGGTCAACGAGCCTCCGGTCCACGCGCCTTCGGCCCATGAGCCTCCGATCGACGGGCCTTTGGCCCACGAGAGTTTGGCCCACGAGACCCCGGAGGAGCACACGTCTAGATGGGGTACTTGGCTGGATCAACCTGAGGGGCCGAGTGGCCATGCTGATGATGGCGGGGAGCCGACTGATAGTGAGGAGGAGGGGGGGCACTATCTACCAGCGTGGTTGTACACGGCTCCGGTCTGTGTTGGTGACCCGCGAACAAAGGTGGTTGATTTTCCCTGATGGGGAGAGGTAAGTGCATTTAATCTTTTTGTACCTTCTGCATTCACCTTTCTTCAAATATCTAATGCATTGGCCTTGTCATGCTGCAGGGGTTGGGACCACCATCATAGTGTCCGCCGGCCCAACTCCGTCCTTGGAGTTCTTCGTCGGCAAAACTTCCTGGGGTTTGTCACGTTGCCTGGTAAGGGTCGGCTTCCAGAGCTTGGATTGAGCTGGGAGCACTACTTGGCTGCCTCGGCCCCGCCGGGTGAGATTATCGACGGTGTCTTGTGCAAGACGAGGGCAGACGTGGTGATCAGAAAGTTCTGGGTAATTTCTCCTTTACACAATTAAAAATCTTCAACTAACTAGTTATTAATTGTACTAATCAATATTGTCTCATTTTATTGCAGACATTCTACAGGTGTGAGGAGGGATACGAGGAGGAAGCGGCAAATGTTATCGATAACGTCTGCAAGCGCCTACTACAGAACTTATGGCATGAGGCTCGGGTGCAGGCTGTTCGAGACTACTACGCCTTGCGTGGTATCAAGAAGACCAAGCCGGTGTGCCACGAGAAGTTCTTGAGTAAGGAGGAGTGCATGAAGGTAATTCTTAAGGCCTTGTACTTACTTCCTTCATTTAGTAATTCATAGCCGTAGCGCTCAAGTTTCTATTTGCTAACTTAGGCGCCTCTGAGCTGGTGTGCGGATCGGATGGATTGTTGGGAGGTGTTGGTCAATGAGTGGTGCTCAAAAGAATGGCTAGCCCTCCACAACGAGGCCAAGGACAAATGTGCCCAAATGGAAGGTGTGCCACACCATCAAGGCAGCTCCAACTTATATCAGTTTGGGCGGAACTGGGTATGTGTTTTGCTTCATGATTCATGCAATTCATTCATCATGCTAGCTTTAGCCCTTTAATTACTAATTTACTTTGTTTCTCTCTTTCAGGCATGCTACAATAAGGCGGATGAGGTGCTAGAGGTGTACGACCTGCATGGCATGGCCCACACTGCCTCTTACAAGAAAGTCAAGGCATTCTCTCCGTCTGACCTCGATGATCCAAAGAACTTCACCAACATCTCCTCCCACGACAAGCTCGTGAAATATAGAGATCAGGGGAAGGCGAGGAAAGGGGAAGACTTTAACCCGAGCCAGGGTCCCATTGATACAGAGCTGCTGATGATATCTGGTGGCGGGAGGTCCCATGGCTCCATAGCCATGGGAGATGGACTTATCCGTTGTCCTAGCACTCACCCGGAGATCAAGGCGCGCCAGTCGAGATCCGCTCCTGAGATAAGGCCTCGTGAACGGCTAGTACAACTTGCCTTCAAGGTTAGTTATACGTACTCAGCTATCTTTCTCCATTACATTGTGTGTGCTTCCATCAATGATTACAAATGGCAATGAGGACTGGTGTTGCAGGCTGCTATATAGAGTGAGAGAGATAAAACGGAGAAACTTCTAGCGGAGGCGGCGGAGAGGCAGCAGGAGTTGGAGGAGAGGACGACAAAGATGTTGGAGGAGGAGAGGGCATGGAATGACATGCAGGCAAGGGCCATGTACGAGCTCCTTGTGGTAAGTTTCTTCTGCAGATTAGCTAAAACATTCATGTAGTGTTTGTCTCATTACTAACTAGTATGACTGAGTCGTCAAAACCAAATGTGCAGTCTGTGTCACTACAAAAAAAGACACATCCGTGACATTTTGGGCCGAACGGATTTTTTTTCTGTCATACATATGACACTTCGACGACGATAATTATGACAAAACCCGGTATCATCATAGATGTGGTGGGCTCCTACTTCTATGACAAAAAATCATGATAGAAAATGGGCTTTTCGTCCTGGGCGGGCCGGAGACGCAGCTGCATGACATTCTTTGGGCCTTCCATGATGGAAAAAACCGTGGTAGAAGCGAGGGGGAGGAAAATTTCGGGGAGTTGCCGATTACGGTGGGAGGTCGGGGGCCAAGCGATGCGCGTTTCTCTTGTACACGTACGCGCATGTGTGCGAGGCGTTGGCTCTAACTGAACCCGAGCGAGGCGTTGGGCTCTAACCGAACCCGAGCGATTGCACTGCAGGCTACGCGTTACTGAACCCGAGCGATCGATCGATGGCTGTTAACTGAACCCGATGGAGCGATTCCTTCGCTAATGCTGCTAACTGAAGCCGATCGATTGGATGAACATTGAGTGC
>NC_041393.1:604770656-604795304 GCF_002162155.2 Triticum dicoccoides | reverse complement strand
GGTGGAGGGGTGGCCATGGAGGGGTGGTTGAACAGGACCCCGTGGTGTGAAGGGCTGGATGAATCATAGAAGGTGGAGGGGTGGATGAATAGTATACAGTGGAGGGGTGGTTGAACAGTAGCCGGTGGAGTAGCGCGCGGTGGAGGCTGGATGAACAGGAGCCCGTGGAAGCTGGAGGAGGTCGACGGTAGCCCGTGGAGGTTGGAGGAGGTCGACGGTGGAGATGAACAGTATCTCGTGGAGTCCCGTTTTGCGGTACGCCACACCCCTCCCAATGAACAGGACCCCCATTTCGATCGTAGGAGGTCCGTTTCGTCCGTTTTGCGGTACGCTACACCCCTCCCGATCAACAGGACCCCCGTTTCGATCGTAGGAGGTCCGTTTCGTCCGTTTTGTGGTACGCCACACCCCTCCCGATCAACAGGACCCCCGTTTCGACCATAGGAGGTCCGTTTCCTCCGTTTTGCGGTACGCCACACCCCTCCCGATCAACAGGACCCCGTTCCGAACGTAGGAGGTCCGTTTCCTCCATTGTGCGGTACGCCAGGCCTCGTTTCCATCGCCTGTTCCGTCCAAGCCCTCCCGATGAACACGACCACGCATTCCGTTCTGACCCAGCCGGTTGGCTCCCCATGAACACGACGACGACGTTGTTTCTCCGTTCAGCCCCAGCCATGTACGTATGCGCGAGTAGGCGTTCGAGACCCTGCCCGTATGTACGTACGTGGCCGTATTTTCTTTCTTGCACCCTCGCCGTTGTACGTGCGTGTACATGCTACATGCGCGCCTCTACTACGACACGTGCGCGCCTCTACTACGACACGTGCGTGCCTCTACATCGACCAGTATGTACGTACACTTTCGTGACCAGAATGACAACGCTACGTACGCTTCGACCAAGTGGGTCCCGACTATCAGGCACTTGCTTGCCTGCGAAGATGTAGCTGGTGGGTCCCAGCAGTCAGGGGGCTGAATCGTTTTGGTTTTTTTGCTCGGACGGACTTCCTTGTGTGCGAAGGTGTAGCTGGTTGGTCCCAGCAGTCAAGAGGGAAACGTTTTTTCTTTGTGAAATACGGTGGCCCATCCGGTGGGTCCCTGCTGTCAGGTGGAGGAATCATTATTTTCCGCGTAATAAGCAGGCACTTCCTTGCTGCGGCCGTGGACCTAGCTGTCAGCCTCTCGACGTACAGTCCACGTTCGATGGAAGTTGTTCCTTGACCACATTGACCACACCGCGCTGAGAGCACCAGGGCGGTGGACGACGGCGAGGCCTAGGAAGGGGACGACGCGGAGCCGGTGAAGACGCGGCAGTGGATGCCCACGCGGAGAGGAGTATGAGTATTCACTCGTTCGGCTGTGGTGTGAGGCTGTCGTCGCTGCATGGCCTGGCCTAAGGTGGGAATAGTAGGGGGCGGTGAGGCCTCCGCGGCAGCACAGCCGGCCATGGGAGGCAGGAGCAGGCGACACGACCGGCGCTGCTTTGGGCGGCTGGATCAAGAAGACCAGAGGTTGAAGAAGCACTACAGCCGTTGGATGGACATCGTACGGTCACTGGAGCTAGAATTGTTCATATTGACTAAGTTGACAAAGCCCTCCGTCCCCGTCAACTTAGTAGGACCACAAGTCAGCTTCCCACCAAGGTGAGTCCTAGCTAGCAGGGGGAGTATTCATTTTTTTGTGCGTAATAAAGAGGCACTTCCGGTGGGTCCGAGCTGACAGCGGGGGGAACGTTTTTTTCGCGAAATACGGTGGCCCGTCCAGTGGGTCCCAGCAGTCAGGGGGGAAACGTTTTTTTTCGCGAAATAAGGTGGCCCGTCCGGTGGGTCCCTGCTGTCAGGTGGAGGAATAATTATTTTGCGCGTAATAAGGAGGCACTTCCTTGCAGCCGCCATGGACCCAGCTGTCAGTCTCTCCACGTACAGTACTCTTCCGACGGAAGTCGGTTGTTGACCACGTTGACCACGCCGCACCGAGAGCACTAGGGCGGTGGACGACATCGACGCCTAGGAAGCGAACGACGCGGAGCCTGGGAAGACGCAACAGTGGAAGCCCGCGCGGAGAGGAGTACGAGGGTTCACTGGTTCGGGTGAGGTGTGAGGCTGCCGTCGGCGCAGAATAACAGGGGGTGTCGGTGAGTGGAGGGATGGCCTGGCCAGTGGTGGGAGTAGTATGGGGGCGATGAGGCCTCCTCGGCAGCACAGCCGGCCACGGGAGGCAGGAGCAGGCGGCACGACCGGCGCTGCTTTGGGCGGCTGGACCAAGAAGACCAGAGGTTGAAGAAGCACTACAGCCATTGGATGGACATCGTACGGTCACCGAAGCTAGAATCGTTTATATTGACTAAGTTGACAAAGCCCTTGGTACGATCCAACTTAGTAGGCCCACAGGTCAGCCTCCGAAACGGTGCGCCCCAGATGTCAGGGGGAGGAATCATTTTTTGGGCGGCCAAAGCTAAGAATATCCGAGATTGAAGAAGAATCACGACATCTAGATATCCAACGGCCACTGCTGCTAGAACCGTGTGTTGACTATAATAAGTTGACAAAGCCTTGCATACGCATCAACTTAATTTTTTTAGGGGACGCGTCACTTAGTAGGCCCACAAGTGTGTGGCAGAGAACTTTTAGCCCATTTGCGTTTTGTAAGAATGTACAACCCATTTTTGAATTCTAATGGAATTTACAACAGCCCATTTACAACTTGTTAAAAGTACAGCCCATTTTCTAGCTTGGACAACGATTAATAATTTCAACCAACCGTTGAAGATAGAATTCAATAAAATTTCCCACATTTTGATGGGATCCGAAATATTTTTATCCCGAAATTTCTAGTGAGATTAAATATAAATTTGTATTACGTAAAAATCCAACGAAACATTGCGCGCGCAACAATGAAAATTTAAGATTTTCAAAATCCATAAATAATATTTTATAAACTAATTTCGTGTTTGGTGCATTTTTTTATAGTTACTGCCCAGTTTTTATAATTACATCCCATTTATTATTTTTAAAACCCATTTTTCTGTTAAGCCTAATGCATCCCCCCTAGGAAAGATTTGCAGCCCAGTGGGGCGGAGAATAACAAGTTGACCTTGCCTGGGTATTCCTCAAAAAGACTTATAGCTGGGCTAGCCATTTTCATCTTGAAAAAAGTAGTATCTGGGCTGGATATCTGGCCTGGGCTAGACGGGCCACAGCCCGCCCAGTTAATACCCTGCTCTCCTCTGAACAACAATGAAATCATCGCCAAGAAAAACTCATCAGTGCTCACGCCTCAAAAACACAAATACTACTCGAGCTGCTTGGTCCCAGCTCTCGGCCGCACCTTGTGCAATTCTCTCGTTTATATTGACTACATAGGTTGACAATGGTGTGGGACTGTGATGTCAGGAAACCAGGAGAAAGCAAAAAAGATATAGTTGTACATAATAAGGAGGCACTTGCGTAAGTACGGCTATGGCCCTAGTGGGTCCCTAGTGTCATCCAGTCAAAATAAAGTCATCTCCTGAATCCTCATGTTTGTTGACCATGTTAACAATGCTCGGCGCCACGGCGAGTGCAACAACTCGAAGGACAACGGAGAGGGCCTCGCAGGCCCTACAGAGGTCTGATACAGCACCCGCTGCTCATTCAAGAAGCCAGGATCATTGGACGCCTATGAGCACCTTCGAGAAACTGAGACAACATGAAATGGTAAGGCCGCGCTTGGGAGCTCTGGTTTATTTCAAACCTGTATTAACATACAAGTGTAATTTACTTGTCATCGGAAGGCCCGAGGTCTGTAAGTAAAACTGGCGGGTTACGCGTGTAATTTGAGAGACCAGTGTATATTTTACGAGCACTGCTATATGGACGACATTACTAGACGATACATGCACGGCGTGCGTATCATGCCATCCATGGGCAAGGCTGAAACAACAGCTAATGGCTGGATTAGCAATCGTCCGAGTGTCGTTCAGCATTTTTATCGTGTGTGAAGTACTTCCGATATTTTACTAGTCGAAATCGACCAACCAAGCGCCTTTGCCCGAGACCATCTGCTTTAATTTACAAGCGTCAGTTTTACAAGCGGTTTTGGTTGGAAAACGACGATCCAATCACGGCCTAATATCATGAGTTGGTCGGAAGATCATATGGTTTCACGTCTAACCTACCCGACATGTCGTATAGGCTATGAACGAAACATCAGACGATGAACTTCTTATGCACGGAAACAACATAATAGGATGATCTTCTTAACAAGCAAATCACTGACATTAGATCGACATGCAAAACAATACGAAGAATTATTCTCAGGAGGCACGGTCAACAGCTCGTGATGCCGCATGCCACAACATTCCAAGCTCAACTTTGCAATCAAACACATGGCCTGGCATTACATAGACAATATTCAGAACAAACTCTTAACACAGGAATATCTCAGCAGAGTAACTATTTACTTCTAAACTGAACACAGGAATAGGGAAAAACACTCGACGCTGCTCATAGCAAGGGCGTCCCACTCAAAAATATCAAATGCATGTCTTTTGGCTAACATCAATGAGCAAATTTTGACAAGGTTTTCCAATTCCAATATATTAAACTAACGTCTTCTTGCTAACATCAATGATTAAACTTTGACAAGCTTTTCCCATTCAAAATATGTAATGCCTATGATCGTGTCCTGTCGTAGCTTCTTGTACTTGTTTGGGCACTTTTTGCCGAGGGCACTCCACATATTGTTAAATTGCCAATGGTCTCTGCAGACTAGTCATGTCACCGGTGTCTAATAATACTCTATAAAGCTTCTCGGTCATTCCTTCTGTAATGTACCGCAGCCAGTGACTGCTTCTTTCTGCAAAGTGGAATGACCAACTGGACCCAGTAACGCAGCAGTTTGCCTTGGACACATTGGCTCCTTTGGTGCAGTTCAACTAAAATCAAAGTCGGAATAAAACCGAGCTTTAATTTTGATATCCCTGTAAGCAACAATAGGTATAAGGGAAACAATTACTGAGAAATAACGGCTGATGACTTGTCTTAATGGGAAACAAAGCAGGAGAGTAGCAATTCTCCATCAGTGTGATTCATTCATATTGACTGAGACATTATCGTAACAATGCCTTGTTTCAACATGTATAAAGAACGACAAAGCAAAAAAGCACCATTCCTAAAACAATGCAACTGATTCATTTTTAAAGAGACATTATCTTAACAATACCTTGGTTAAACATGTAGAAAGAACTACAAAGCAGGATAGTACCATTCCTAACAAGTGTTGCAGGAACTAAGATTCAGTAGTTAATTAATTCTGAGAGTGGCATTGCTTAATTTTACCAGCGGCATTAGATTAACGAAAAGCATAAACAGTTCCAGGGGAGAGTGGGCGCAACAACAATATGTGCTTCCATCTACTTATAAAGGGGGTGATGCAGAGTTTGTTGTAGCAAAGCAACAAGCATCATGTCTGGGTTGGTCCCATTTTTGTTCACTACTTAATGGGAAAAGACAACAATACAATAACTTCAATTCAACATTTATTTAAAACAGTACCAATACAGGTAACACAACATCTCAGAGCACACTACACAATCATGTGGATGAAGGCCTGTATTGACCTTTCATGAGAACACCAGGATAAAATACGAATCAGCTAACACGAATAGGAAATCCAATCTCCTTTTGTACAGTTGCACTGAAATCAAGCAAAGTGTTTCGCGTAGCGAAGAAAAATGTCGCAATAGCAACAAGTTGAATAGATATCATGTGTTTGAGACCAAGATTTGAAACAACTCGACATGAACACTGGAAACAAATCTCGGATCTCCTTTTGTGCAGTTCCACCAAAATTAAGCAAAGTCACCGGTGTGACATTCAAGTTGAACTGCATAAAACACTCTTAAAACATAAGTGTTTCGAGTAGTGAAGCAAAATGTCGCAATAGCAACAAGTTGAATCGATACCCCTGTTTTAACAGAGGCAAAAAAGGAAACAATTACTTGCCGATAAAGGAGGATGAAACAAACGGTGACAGAAAGAAGCATCTAACTTATCTTGGATGGAAAACAAAGTAGGATAGTAGCATTTCTAAAATGGTTGCATTGATTTATATTAACAGAGACACTCTCTTGAAACAACATTCGTTAAAATATGTAATTTACTTTTAACAGTGGCATTACTTCCATTTTCCGGCGGCATTCTTATATTAACAACAGCAAAATAGTTGTATGGGACATGCTAGCACCATGTGCGTCCACACGTATAAATGGGTGATGCAGAGTATGTAGCCAAGCATCATATCTGTGTTGGTCCCATATTTGTGCTCTTTGAACTTTTTTCCTATGTGAGGGCAGCAAATCTAGTCCTGCACAAACTACCCGACCCCCCCAGGTTCTTTCCCTTTTCAACAAAGAGATCGGTTCCTTACAGATGTGTGTACTAGGTTACCCCCTTTTTCCCGTTTCGACCAACAAAGCGGCTGGATAGCCAGTCTATACTACTTTTCCTCCCTCCTTTCCTCATTGAACCACGTCCTAGATTCATGCTCCACCCCACCGCACCTTTCTTTCCTCTTTGAACCAAGACCTAGGTTCGACTATAGATCGAAAAAGATCCACATGCAGCTAGAGCAACGACAGTTTCAGAGAAACTTATACCTTAGGGTCATCGGGATGTGGCAAGGCGTGCGGCGGGAGGCCGGATCTGCCCACACTACATACGGTAGCAAGGAAGAAGGGGTCGGTGGCCCTCCTGCATAGGCGCTGGGTGAAAGAGAACAGTGCAGCCGGTAGTGGATTGCCTCCCTCGCCGAAGGCGATAGAGTTAAAGCTGCACCTCCTCCCCTTCCCGGTGCGACGGGATACGGACGCCTCCTTCACCAGCTGTGAGGGGGGAGAGAGAGACCAGAGGCCAACGCAGTCTTGTTTAGATCTGGTGAAGAGAGGGTGAGAGACTGTGAATATAGCAAACCCTAGCAAATGAACACTGAGCCTCCAGCGTGTAACATATATGTATTGCGACGAGCGTGTGGAGAGTGCAAACCCTATCTTGATGGGAACTAAACCAGGATACCCGAGAAAAAAAGCATTTCTTCATTTAATCAGTGATAGTACTACCACCATATGGACAATGATCGCACAACCACCATGTACTTTTTGTCGAAACAACATGTATACCTCCACCAAGGCATAAATCAGGACAATTTTTTAAGGGTCTGTCTAGCACACATCTAGATGTCTAAGTTGATGTCCACTCTGTTTGTGGTCTATTTTTTTTATCCTAGTTTTTTTGTTTCTTGTTGCTACATTATATACTTGTGGGAGCTTAGATGTGATATCCTTAAATAACATCTAGATGTGAATTAGACAAACTGATTTTCTAACGTACCAAGAAAGAAAACTCAATCAAAAACACGCCCCCGCTTCCAGGTCGCGAGAGTCGTCGCGCACACACACATAGACATAGACATGCATATCCGTGTTTACGTAAAATTCCATTTCCATCTCCATCTCCAATCATATTTGTCGAACTAGCACATTATTTACGTTGTTAATTATATACGCAGCAATATTAACGTACAACATCTCTTGTTTGCGCACGTCCAGACCGCTGCCATGGCCGGTCCTGACCAACCTGAACCCTCTTCATCACCCGCGCGTGCTTCCCTCCCGAAACAGTCAGTGCCGCATTCATGCCCGGCCAGAGCGGCCACGACCTCTCACTGGCGCCGTCATTGAAGCGGCGCGCTAGCCGAGAGAGTGTCGCTTGCGCCGCTTCCGGGTGCACGCAGCTGCTCCGCGTTCAAAGGTCGCAATAGCCGGCTACAACATGCATGTAAAAAGTTCTTGGAAGTCCGTGCTATAGCTAGCTGTCCTCCCCCAACTCGTCAATCTCTTCCAGTAGTGCTAATAGTACTCCATGGCGCGATCCATCGACAAGCAGGTGGAAAAGTTATCGTATACTCGGTTTGCAGTGAGTGGCATGACGAGCGACCGTGTGGGGTCGAGCCATGGAGGAGGGTGAGACACGAACACGACAGACGTTATTTAAATGTTGGTTTTGCTCTATGGCGCGATCCAACGAAACGAAACGTTGGTTTCTCTCTATTTCCATTTTTCTCTGGAAAAACGGAAACTTTCCACTCCATTTTCAATCCTATTCCAAGGTTCCCCCGTTATAACATTCCATTAAATACAAAGGAAAAATAACACGCATGCTGATGCATCTCAATGATTCACATATCATAGCCAATATTTACTTCATAACTAAAGAAAAAAGTCGTGAGAGCGTGTTCGAAAGAAAAACTATTGATGGGGTCACTATGACTTAAACCCTAAACCCTAAACATGATTTAATTCCCTGGCCAGGTAGAACCTGTCGAAGGGAAGACGGCTGGCACCCTCGGATCATACTATGCTTTTGTGCAGTTCCACTAAAATCGACCTGAGCATCCCTGATGGCAAAGATATTGAAGAAGTGTGATTAGAATAATAGTACTGACACTAGTTCATGAGGCATAAACTCATCACAAGTAGAAGCTGGTAGAAGTAGAGAAAGATCGGCATGGAGATGGAGCTACGGCAGTGGAGCAAGCTGGCTCCAAAAGAAAGATGGACTACCTGGGACGTCGGGCTGTACCTAGAAGGGCGGTTGGGACGCGGCATCGGCCCATACCGCGGTGACCCCCGATTGGGACGCACCGACTATGGGTTTTCTCCCTCGCCGATGTCGATCGCATCTACACAGAACATTGTTCCCTTTCCCCAGCTGCGGGATCAGGCCCGTTGTTCTATGCTTGTGAAGAGAGCAACCTTAGCAAGCAGGCTTGTAGCTTAGGCTCCTGCTAGTGTATATATAGTGGTTTTCTTTTTCTCTCCATATCAACCATTTTATATTGCATACGTGTCATTCAAGAGTGAAATGATGGTTGCTTCTTCCGACTAACTTACTGTGTGATTTGACTGCTCCTTAGTGGCCCCTACACGTACTCCCCCTACATGTCTGCAACAGTCACACGTACACATGGACGCAAAACGCGCTCGACGCCCTAATGCATGCATGTCCGAGCACACGATGGAACACACACGGTCACGCTAAGTGCTCGACCTACACGTGCATGCACACACATACTCAGTCAGGGTGACCTAGTGACCGTATAAACACCGAAAAATATATATATTGAGCACAATGAGCGTATTATGAAGTCCACTGACCGTATTTTTACAAATATACAGTGACAGACAGTGTATTTATCTCGTTTGAAATTAATCCATATTAACCAGAGAGGAGGCAGTATGCACTAGCATTACTTGCGCGCGGTGGCTCGCAGGACAAGGAGAAACTTTTGACTAATGCAAGCTCTCCCTCGCTCAGGCGGTGGACGTGCAACAGGTAATTCGGTGTCAGATTGCCAGAAGCACACACTATACTACTAGTGCTACTATTGTTCGACTTCCCGAATAGGCGAACAGCCAAGCGCAAAGTTTACTAGTACTAGTACTACTAATATAGTCTATAAAGGTACGTACTATACTAGTACTAGGAACCGGATGGAGGAGCGTCTGCACTCTTATTATAATTTTAAAATGTGATAAAGCAATCTTTAACACATTTGGTTCTCTTTGAGGGTTCTCGCATGTGATAATGGAAGTTGATTGTATGGAACACTCGCCACAATTCTCGCTTAATTCTGGCTCATATCCTGTTACAAATAGTAGCGCTCGGTAATATTTCCTCTTTTTTTGTTATTCAACAAGTAAATAGGTCAGCAAACCTTGTGACGCATCTTCATGCGAACCGTGCTTGCTGCATTTTCAATGTGGCCGAGAGCTAGCTTGATGAAACACCTCGCTTCCTACTTCTTTTTTTGCGGGGTACCTCGCTTCCTAGTGACCAGTGTCTTGGCTGATCGTCCTAAGAATGCTTATGTATGAATAAAGCTCTCTCATTTACCCGCAAAAAAGATTAAGCCATATTAACCGGAAAGGAGGGAGTATGGACTAGCACTACTTTTTGGTGTGTCCCGTCAACTCGCAGAACAAGGAGAAGCTTGCAGGACAAGGTGAAGCTCGCTTACGCCTTTTGACTAATGCAACCTACCCTCGGTGGACGTGCATCAGTCCATTCGGTGTCAGATTGTCAGAGGCATACACTGTAGTACCCAACATGCGGGTCATTGTTCAACATCACGAAGAGGTAAAGAGCCAAGCGCGGTAGTACGAGTAGTACTACTACTAGAACCGCATGGTGGAGCGTCTGTACACTTATTTTTTTATCTCTGATAAAGTACACGTTTATTCCAGAGAAGGGCGGAAAACGGCAGCCCAACATGTAATGAATGATATCGATCAACCAACCATGCTCGAATATATCTTGGCCTCCGTGCGAGCCCGTCTGTGTGTTCTAGCTCCTCGTCTCTCTCAAGGAACGGCGGGTTGGCTCTTTGCCGTCAATTGAGATCGGTTTGCTCACACTCCTGTCCCACATGTTAGTGATATGCCAAGAGGAGGTGCATTGACCGACTGGCCATACGCGTACTTGCTTTTGCACCTTCATACTACTCCTCCCTCCGTCACAGTTTACCGTGCGCGCTTCATTATGATGCATTTCTCTCAATGCATTTCCAGCACCAGAGAGACTTTAGATGTGTTTGGTTTAATGCTCAATTAATTAGGGCATCGTAACCACAATCAAGTCCACAATTTTCTCTCCATGTACTTTGTACTACTACGGAGTGGAGTACGTGCATGCATGTGTGTACCCGGGGTGGAAGCACTGCATGCATGTGTGTACGCATTATTCCTCTAGTAATAGACGCCGTGCTATAACTACCAATGCTATTTTTCAGGCCGATCGCTAGTATCCTTGGTCCCACAGATTCATTTTCTTTTTTCTGAAGCGCGATGTATAAACAGTGACGGATGGAGTAGTATGAGCGGATTCAAAGAAGAGCGTATTGATGGTTGCTTCTTCAGAGCAACTTACGGTGGGAAAGGTGGGACTTATGATTTGACTACTCATTACTCACTATTAATGCGGTGCAACGACCGGGCTGAGTCTCCCATGCGGTTGTGCACTACCCCCTAGGTTCTTAAATATACTCCGGAGTATTTTTCTTTGTAGATATTTCAACGAGTGACTACTCAAATATTTGTCTTTTTAGAGATTTCAAATGGACTGGCACATACGGATGTATATAGACATATTTTAGAGTGTAGATTCACTCATTTTGCTCTGTATGTAGTCACTTGTTGAAATCTCTAGAAAGATGAATAGAATATTTAGGAACAGAGGGAGTACACATACGAAGAAAAATGAGTGAATCTACACTCTAAAATATGCCCGTCTAAAATTTGTAAAAAGACAAATATTTAGGAACGAAGGAGTATAATTTTGTGCATGGCACATGGATCCGGATGATGAAGAGGCTTCTGGCAATGCTATCAAGCTTCCATCATTTGTTTACATAATTGACGTACTATACAAATAATTTTCCAACAACATGAAATTGTACAATGGTGTGAGCTTTCAGCTTTTGTTTCGCGTGTTTTGCCATCGATGCTCTTTTGGAAACAATAAAAAACTAACTCCCTTGCCAATGCATGTCAATTATTAGCATATCAGAGCTAATAATTACATCACAACTGAAAACAGAGTTGTGAGAAGGTGTTAAATTAAAATCGATCCATGCTTTCATTGGCAGCAACGTCCCCCCAGCTCTGTCTAAATCAATAAGGCATGTTGGGAAAAAGTAGCTATCTGGAGCATGCAACATTCCGATCATTTTGTGCAGTTCCACTAAAATAGAGTTGAGTGTCCCTGTTCCAAAGATATTAAGTGTGATTACGATAATAGAGGACTGCTGATGAAACAATAAACACACAAATAGAAGCCGGTCACCTTTGAAGTCTCTGTTAAGACTAACTAGTTGGAGAAGATTAGGCTCGGTGTTGGATGAGGAGGATAGAGCAAAACCAATCTCCCTTTGTGCAGTCGCACTGAAATGTAGAGACGTGCCCGTGTAACATTTTAGTACAACTGCACAAAACACTCTTAAGAAAAAGTGATTTGTGCAGTTCACCAAAAGGTCGCAATAGCAACGAGGTGAAATGGATAGCCCTGTTTGCAAACAAGAGGTAGAAAGGAAACAATTACTGGCCAATAATAGTTGATGACACATGCGACGACAAAAACGAAGCATATTCCTTGCCCTAAGGGAAGATAACAACACGGTTGTGTTTGTCTAAAATGGTGTGAGGACAAGAATGCAATATGGAAAGTACGCTGGACGATCTACGTTTTGGGCAAAGAACTATGGAAGATCCACATGCAGCGACGTGGGAAGACGGGCAGTGGAGCAAGGCCGGAGGGGATACCTAGAGGTCGTCGGGGTGTAACTAGGTGAGCGGTGGCGGGCGGAATCTACGAGCAGGTGGCGTAGGCCTTGCCGCGCCGGAGCTTGGTCAGAGAGAACGGCGTGTACCGCAGATCAAGACGTGCTGCCTCGGCACCGTCGAACGGAGAAACGATGCACTTCCTCCCTTTCCCCTGGTGGATGGGATGCGGCTGGATCAGTGACCAACGGTGAGAGAGAGAGGCCACCACACTCCCTTTCCCCCGGCGGACGGGATTCGGCCGGATCAGTGACCAACGGTGAGAGAGAGAGGCCATCGCACTCCCTTTCCCCCGGCGGACGGGATGCGGCCAGATCAGTGACCAACAGTGAGAGAGAGAGGCCACCACGGCCTTGTGTGAGATACTCCGAAGAGTGACAAACGAGGCACGCAAGGCTCCATTGTATATAGTGAGCGGACTACCTTTTTCTCCATAAAAATCGTTTTATATTCTGTGTACGTGCCATTGAGCCCTATAACTTTATTTAAAAATAACACGGCAACGCGTCAAGTCAAACTTTCTTTCGTGCAGGCATGGTACACGACCTCCCTAGGTAAACAACCGCTACAGTCGTTCAAATTAGCACATGGGCTGCCATTTCGTAAAGAAATGAGCTCCACCGTGTACCCGCGCGGGTGTGGCTGGGCACTAAGCGTGAGTACGTGCACGGTGCACCTATTCTCTTCTTGTATACGTACACCACCTACGTGGGGTTGTGTGAGAGAGATACAAACCTAGAGAGATATAGTGTGTGGGTTCTTGAGAGTTTTTTTGGGGGGGGGGTCAATCAAAAAATGTAACATATGCAATGTGTGTGAAATAGATTCCTAGATATAACATATATATAGAGGGGGCGATCCACGAGAAGAGAGTGGAGGTATCACCGGCTTGAGGTGTCCATAAAAATGAAAAGAGGGATGATGTGTGTGTGTGTGTGTGCGCGCGCGATCGATAAAGAGTGCCATCAAATTTGTGGGTGCCCACGTCAAAGATATAGAGTGGCTGGCCTACTGGAACGTGAGAGGGGACATGTGCAGTTTGTCTCTGTGGCATGGATACCTACCTGCAGCGCTCGACTATCAGTGTGTGGTGGGGGAAGAGGGAGGCCCAATTAACTATAGAGGTACAATGGCTGGTATATGTGTGGAGGAGGAGAGAGGCCTACCTCATGTATTAAGGAGATCGATCTACCTCATGTATTAAGGGAGATCGATCGGCATCCATGCGTATGTGCAGGAGAGGAATAAGGTTGGGAGAGAGACAGAGCTAGAGTGTTGGAGGGGGTGGTAGTGGAGTTGCTTCTAACAAATGGTGGGATAGGCTTGCTAGACAAACGGAGGGCACGCCCGCAATATCAATAAGAGAGGAGATGGTTGCTTATTGTCTGTGTACGTGCGTGTGAGAGACGGGTCAGGAGGCATGCACGAATGATGAGGGGGGACGATGTGGCTGTGGTAAGCAGACATAACTACATAGGAAGATCAATCGCCCTTTGTTAGAGAAAGGAGAGACATAACTTGTGAGGTACGTTGATCGATGGGGGGGGGGTAGTTAAAGTCGATCCAGGTATATGTTGGGAGATCGATCGGTATACATGCATGTGTGTGTTAGAAGCAAGCGAGGCACGAGGAGAAAGATAGAGATAGAGGGATGCATGTAGGAGGTGGTACGAGAGGCATACTATATCGAGCGGGGAGGAGTGTGCGAGTACGAGAACGATGAAAAGAGTGGTGGGAGTGAGGCATGGACGGTGACAAGAGAAGAGGGGAAGCTTGTGTTTCTGCTAGGCACACCTGGCTAGAGAGGCATATCGATCGATGTGTGCCGTAAAGAAGGAGCTAGGGGGCCTACACACACCGTGGGTGAACGACCTAAAGTGAAAAGACGAATTTGTGCGATGGAGCTAGAGAATGCTGAGGGAGGGTGAGAGGGATGCGGGCGTGTGCATGCATAATCGAAAGTTAGCGCTAGCTACAAAGATAAGAGGGTTGTGTGGGTGTAAAAGACGAATAGAGATCATATATACTTCATTATAAAAAGCGAATTCGGATATTTGAAGAATTTATCATAGTGTTTTAAACCGACGCATGTGTGAATATATATAACGGTGATACACATGGTGTGTTTATGAACATGTTATACTACATTTAATATATTTTATCTCTACTCTTATAAAAAAACGGAGTTATTGATGATGGTGTGCCTGCCATCCTGCATTATAGGCCGTCCGATTTATATCTGGCGGATAGCAAGGAAACTATGATGGTTGAAGTTGGCAACAATCATGATTGTAGATTCTTATTGAAATAGAGAAACAAATTCAAATTTAGTTCGAATTGCAGTGGTAGTATAGACATTTGGAATGCACTAAAATGTTGGTATGAGTAGGTTACATGCATTATACAGCAAGCGAAAAAATTTAATCGTACATAACATGGATTCATACTCCCTCCTTCCATCTATATAGGGCGTAATAAGATTTTTAAGACCGCCTTTGACTATTGACAAGATTAATAGTACATGACATGCACAATGTGAAAATTATATCATTGAAAGAACCTTTCACAGACGAAGTTAACGGTGTGCTTTGTGTAAGTTGCATGTCATATATCATTGCTCTAATATTTGGTCAAAGTTAGCATCGAAAAACGCATTAGGCCCTATATAGATGGAAGGAGGGAGTAGCTTTGAATAGCATTTGTATAGTAAAATGGGGCAAGACTCTCTCTTTGTGTGGTGTGAATAGTTTTTTTTGTTTTCTTTTTGGTTAAGGGAAGTGCGAATTGATTTGGTACGTACAAGTACAATATTACTACACGTTAGGCTTGTCCCTAAAATTCAACCCGCGTCTTGTTATATCCCGAAAATTCAGATATCGTGCTCCCAAAACTGGCGCCTTCACAACCCGCGCCTTGCTATCCCGAAATTACAACGCGCGCGAAAACTCCCTCCAGATGCCAAATCCCGACACGCGAAATCCCCTTCTAACCCTGAGCCGAAAGGGCCGCTAGTTCAAATCGGTGGGGGGTACTTTTGTAACACACCCTACATTTTGGACAAGCGCGTCCCTAAGTCATGCTTCACCCCCTCCCATCGCCCCCTTTTCGCCATTCGAAATCCCAGGCCGCCATAACCTCTCTGCTCCAGCCGCGAAACCCCACCCTCCTCCGTCCGCCATGTCACCGTTGCCCAGCCGGAGCCTCTTCCCCAACGACATCGTCCACCGCAACAGCTCGACGTCCCTCGTCCACCTCCCCGGATGAGGATCCGTCGTCCATCTCGCCGTCCAGCCGGTTCAGCCGCCCCATCCTCCACCTCCAAGGAGCTGCTCCGACGATCGCTTCGTCTATCGCGGCTGCTCCATCCCCACAACGCCGCCTTAACCTGCTCCACCGGAACCGCAGCATCCTCACCGACTCCTCGGACGAAGCCGAGGCCTACTCGGCGCCACGAAAGAGGTTGTACACTCATCGCATCGCACCTTCTCCTTAACTCGACCTCCCGGCGCCGTAGGTGCTTCATCCCGCACCCCCATGGAGCGGCTACCTTGAAGCCGGCGCCGCGGGCGACATCTCCACGGCGGCTCTCCCCCAGTGCGAGTCCCCTTCGGCGGCGGCGTCCATACCAGCCAGATCTGCTGCTGCTGCTCTGGCTCTCGCTCGATCGCTCGCTCGCCCAGCTGCTGCTGCTGCTCTCCCCCTCGCTCGTGCTGCTGCTCTGCTCTGATTAAGCCACACTTCAGTCGACTGAATCAACTTTTGGAGTTAAGGAAGAACCACCTGCAACGGGGACGGGGGCTCGCCGGAGAGGTACCCCACTATCTATCTTAGGGTTCAAGGTGGAGGCGGGGGGCCTAGAGGGCTGGCCGGGGCGGCGGTGGCGAGTTGTTTCGGGGCGGCGAGGCGGCGCTGGGGCCGGCGGTTCGGGCGGTGGTGGCTGGCGGCTCAGGGGGGTGCAGGTTGAAGATGAACTACAGGCCCTCCCTAAACTACATGTCAAGTGCCTCTCTGCTACCATTGCGTTCAGTTTCAACAATAGCATTCAGATTCCACAGTAAATTTCAGTTTCGACAGTTAAGTTCAGAGTCAATAGTTTTTACCTCATCTGTTATAGTCAGGTGGTTTTTGGTGATGTTAATTTTACATCCATTTTACATCATCTATTGGAGATGCTATTAGAATCCCACTTGAGATTGATGATGTATGTCTTGTGCTGCTTCAGCCTTGACGTCTTATGGCTCATCGGAGCTGCTCCAACGACAGAACGATCCATCACAACAGAGCAGTGCCCTGGACGCCGTCTACAGATTCCTCAGATCTTCCTCCACACCTGCCACGGCCACCTCTGCCTCAACTGCTTCAGCGACCAACCCAATGATGCTGAGGTCGACACGGCTACGGCAAATAGGTTGTACACTTGTTGCATCACTTATTACTATATATTCACGTCGATCCATTAGGGCTATTTTGGTTCAATGGAAAAACATAGCAATAGGGAATTTTCCAATGGCACTCTACTATTCAATTATTCATGCATTTTGTTGAAAGGAATGAAGCAAAACAACCACCTGGACCTACTTTTCAAAATCCTATGGATGAAAACAAGACCAAGTGCATTAGTGCCAGAATAACATTCTAACTGTACACAATTTCATATGGTTTCTCTTTATTTTGGCCATGTTCCTTTGCATTCCTCTGCTCTTCCAATTCCTGTAAACCAAACACCCAAGTTGATAGAAATCCTGTGTTTACAAATGCTCTGTTTACCATGTGCATTTTCCTATCCTATTCCGGTGTTTTTCCTATCCCTGCATTTTAAGAATCATGCAAGCCAAATGAGCCCTTACAGAATTACTTCAGTTACAGGTACGTGTCGAAGGAAACTTTGTGTGGTTTGACCTGCTCCTGCCGTGATGTCGTCCACCTCACCTGAGCTGCTCCATCGACAGAAGCATCCACCAAACCAGACATCATGACTCCTGACCGTCTTTCGCCGCCTCAGATCTCCTTCCCTGCTGCCGGCACCCACCCCAATGGCATCACCATCATCGACTCAGCAGATGAACCTGAGGAGTACAGGGGTCCACAAGAGAGGTCGCACTCTTTTGTTTCTGCTTATGTTATGCATTGCTTAAACTTACCTGCTACTTTATCGTCTTGTTCAGCTCTTGGACTCCCAACTCAGGTCCAAATTAATGTTCAAACTTGAGTTCTAAATTAGTTGTGGGGCACATATTGAGGCAGCAATGAATAGTATGTCTGTCTAATATCTGGTTCACCTAGGGTATGCCTATGTTGTTCATCTTGGGTGGGAAACAAATAGTAAAGCAATCATCATCTGTCTTTTTATTAATTTAAAGCAATCATCAGCCTGCTATCATTATTTTTGGATCCATCCACTGGTTGTTACCATCATTCTAAATTTCTGCATGCTCTCCTTACATAATCTCACCATATTTTTTCGTATGCATGTCAGATATTGTACACAGTCATGCTGAACATGTAGAGAAAAAGAGAAGAGTTTTGTGCGGCAATACAATGTCATGCAGACATCACTCCATGGTGGGTTCAATGGCAAACCCTCCCCACCCCTCTCCAGATTGTAATCCAGAGGAAGATATCTGTTCTGAGGCGGATTCATACGCCACTGACCACTCCTATTTACCCCCCAAGGTGTTTGCTCTACCTTGGCATGATGATGTTAGTCATATCATGCATATGTTGCCTTGCAGAGCCTACTTTTGACATCATATATGTCATCTACTTAGTTTAGACATGTTCTGTAATGCCACTTGTTTAGTTTCTATATCATATATGGGAATTATGCAGTCTCATGTCTTTTAGTCAGCCATAATATATGTGAAATGTGCAATGCCATCCTGTTTAACCAGGCATCACATATTTGAATGATATCTTGCCCATCCTTTTCTTCATTACATTTCCATTTGTCGACAATGTTTGTACATTAAACTACTCTTCCTGTGAATCAGCCATTTGGGTGGGAGATGGAAAAATCTAGAGTGAAAACAAGGCCTTCAGAGCAGACTATGCTACTTGTCGAAGCAGATCTCTTGTTGGGTCCCGATAGCTCCTCAGAGATGGATTCAGAGACAGATGACCAGTCCTATTCCCCTACTGAGGTGTATGCTCTAACTTGGCACGGTTATACTGCTCATATCATGCATACGGTGTCTTGCATTGCATAGTTTAGACATCATATACACAATATTCAACACCATGTTCTTAGTTCAGACATCATATCAAATGCCCTCTGTTTAGCATATAAATCACATATGTGAATTAAATGATGTGATCCTGATTACTTAGATAACATGTAGGTGAATTATGTCATGCGATCCTATTTAGTTATTCATCATATCTTTGAATTATGTTATGCTATGCTATCCCGTTTAGATAGACATCATATATGTGAAATTATGTCATGCTATCCGTTTTAGTTAAACAATATACATGTCAACTATTTCATGCCCTCTTTTTTCCACACTATCTATTGCATCTGTCTCTCATACAATGTCTGTACATTCAACTATGTTTCATGTTTATCAGCCATTTGAATTGGAGCGGGTGATGCCTGTATCTAGCGGAATAAAAACATGGTCTTCAAATAAAATAGTGCTACCTCTTAGTGGAGATAGCACCCCAGTTGTACATGCACAAGAACCAGCCCTACCACAGATAACCCAAACTCTCGCAGATTGTACCCCTACTGCGATGGACAGAGAACCAGCTTCAGCCAATCTAACCCCAACCCCAGCCGATAGTAACCCAGTTCCTGTTGACATAGCACCATCTCCACCACAGAGCTCCGAAACAAGAGCAGTTAGTAAGGCAGCTCCAGTGCCCAAAGGGCCAGTACTATCACGGCGAACCCCAACTCCACCAGTTAGTACGCCTATTCCTGTGGAGGAAGCACAACCAACCAGTCGTAGTTTAGCATCTATCGCATTTGATGTTGTTAAATCGTATGTGCATATCTTCCCATCTTGGAAATATTATACTAAAGATGAAGGAAAATGCCAGTTGCAGGTGTTTGTCCTGGAGTTATGTGTAAGTAATGTTATTCATGGCAATTACTTTGCTTCGTCCCATACATCCTACCTCCATGATGGTTATAATACAACAAATTTTCTCATTTTTCTCTATAGAGAAGGACCGATTTGGAAACTCAAGATGAGGTAACCTGTGCTAGTACATCTGCTATCTTCAAGAATGCTTGGTGGCAGTATCGGAATTACCTGAAGAAAACATACTTCACCGGCAAAGAAACTCATCAAATTCCCTTACGTTGTCCTGAGACACATTTACTGGACGATGACTGGGAACGCCTTGTTCTGTACTGGTCCCGAACCAAGAATGTGGTAAGGTATATGAGCTCATTTTCTATTTTTAAGTATTATATTCTTGCGTCTTACTGTACTCTGTTCATGTAGAACAAGTGCCTAAACCCGAAGAACAACTATTCTATTTTAAGATTCCATTGCTATCATAGTTCAAAAAAGCGCTAGGCGTTAATTGTGCCTTTTGCCACCGCCTTGCACTTTACTGACCAAAGCGCATGCTTATGCGCAGTTATGCACAGATTAAGCGTAGTTATGCGCAATGCGTTTTGCCAACGCCTAGAGCCTAGGCGCGCTTAAGCACTCGCTTAGGCGCGCCTTTTTTAACTATGATTGCTTTGCTCTTGTATCACTGTATTTACTGATACAAACTTATTTTTAAATTGAAGGATCCAATCGAAACTCCAATGGCACAGCAGGTATGTTCACGCATGTTTCTTTAACAGGTTTGCTCTTATCAATAGCTCTTTTGATTTCAATTTCAATTGTGTATACAGTTGACTTTCATATCATGCACATTACTAGCATCACAACAGAGCCAATAGTGTTGTTGTACATGTAGACCCGTGGTACCCATCTGAAATCTTGTTGTGCCGTGTAGTTTCCCATGCTTTGTATTCTTTCACTGCTGCTTTGTCTTGAACTGATATGATTTGAACCGTGTCTCTATTTTTATTTGGCAAGACAATGCAGTGACCATAGGACATAGATATATGTTTGTTTGATGCTTTTATTATGTAATAGTACTTGGCAATAGAAGACTTGGTAGTTTAATCCTGTCCACCTTACTAATGATCTGGTTCACCGAAATGAGTTTCCTATACTAGTACATGCTAAACTTGTTATGTGTCTGCTTGTTTCTTCTTTTAGAATGCTGACATTGGGGAAGAGTGCCTTATTAAGCAATGGTAAAGGAAGTAATGCAGATAAGGTTCAGGATAGTGACACATCCTTGTTGGTCTCCAACAAAGCTGATAAAACAGCTAAGGAAGACTATCTTGAAGACAGCGAGACAACCCCAAAGTCCTGTCTTGGTTTAGTGTTCGAGTTACTGGCCACTACCGCTTGCACAAGCTATTCAAACTCACTGTCTGAATCAGTTTGGTTTCTTGAGTCTCAACTACAAGCTGAAAGACATCGATCAGCTGTGCTGCGACAAGAAGCGGAAGGACTGCGGAAGTCCCTGGAGCATTCAGATGCATACTTTCTGGTGCAACAGCAAGCGTTGGAGGATTTTAGCGCCAAACAGGACAAAGCTAATCAGCTTGCTAAGCTTATTGCCAGCATGGTTGATACCCAGGATAACGTTTCTTGAGCTCTTCTGAAGTTGTTTCAGTTATGCTCTTGTTTTGCTGCCGCGTTTATTTGCACTGGTGGCCAATTTTGACGGCCAGTGGATGTAATATGCTGCTTTGTTCCCTATATTTGCACTGGTGGCGAACTTTGATGCCCAGTGGATTTAATATGTGTAATAGCGTTAATAGGCTAGCTTTAATTGCTTGCTTATTTATTTCCTTATTGTCTTGTTTAGTTGTTTGCTTGTAGTCACTGCAGTTCTTTTTCTGTGTTTTTCTAGTGGCCACAATAGCCTATTTTTGGTAACTAGGCCAAAATAATCATGGCAACACACTGACTGTTGTAACCATGGGCCTCCTGCAAGCCGTATGATCCATGGGCCTTCGTTCGGCCGTAGGACCATTGGCCTTCTATACAGGCCGTAGGATCCATCGGCCTTCTATACGGGCCTTAGGGATCAATGGGCCTTCTACGGGCCGTAGAGTCCATGGGCCTTTTACGGGCCATATGATCCATGGGCCTTCTACGGGCCGTACTATCCATGGGCCTCATATGGGCCGTAGGATCCATGGGCCTTCTACGGGGTGTATCATCATTTCGCCAATCATGGGCCGTACTATTCGTGGACCATAACGGGCCGTTAATAGGCCGTATTTGATAACTCTATGAAAACAGCCCAACGGGTTTTTTGACATGAAAACAGCCCAACGTATTAACGGTCCACAAACGGGACGACTGTAACGACGGGCTGAATTTGGCCCGCAAGCAGAAAATGACAGTAACGGGTCGTATGTAACCGAATGCTGCAAGTGAGCCCAAGAATCAATGGGCCCTGAGAAGGCCGAAAGATAACTTGGGCTGGAAGCGACCCAATGCAATAACAGGCCGTTAATGGGTATAAAGTGATACATTGTTCATTACGGGCCAGTTTCACCACGGGCCGTTAATGGGCCAAGAGTTACAAAGGTCCTCATATGGGCCGAAAGAAGTCATGGGCCACACATGGGCCGGAAGTTAAAATGGGCTGAATCATATTGGACGGCCCAGATGATGCTACTGGGCCTAATTCGGATAGGGCGTAACGGGCCCTGGGTTAGCGGGCTGTAAATGGGCTATATGCGAACACGCCGTTAACAGGCTTTCCGTGGGCCGGCCTGCCACCTTTTGACCAAGTCAAACTGGCCGGCCTTTTCACAGGAATGGGCCTCTGTTGGGCCGTGCCACGTGTCGCCGTATCATAGGCGCCTTCGGTCCAATGAGCGGATGACATCTGTCCCAACGGTGAGCCGACACGTGTTTCCTCCAGCCAATGATGATTTTACACGTAGAAAATCCCCATTGGTTGGGGCTGTTAATGGGTTATCGGATCCAAAACCCAACCCGTTAGCTTAACGGTGTTCCGTTACGGTGGATGCCATGTGTTGGTCACCCTTGACGAAAGCACTTCTGTGATGCGCGATTTATCGTCATGGAAGTGGACACTTCTGTGATGATAATTTTGGTAATGTCATGGAACACTTCTACGACAGCACATGTATGACTATCTTGATTCTGTCATAAATTTGTCATGGATGTACATGCATGATAAAAAACGCGACCTACTGTGACAAACACCTATCATCACGGAAGTATATTTTTTTGTAGTGTGTGCGAGAAGTCCGGTCAGACCGCTCCACCGATGCCAGTGATTGCTCCTGGGACCACGGTGAGTTTAATTTGAATGGACATTACTTGCTAGTCTTAACATTTGAGTATCATCATGCTAACAAGACATTGGAAATGATCTTTGGTGCAGTGTAACTCCAGACAAGCATCGCATGATCCTTCTCCAGCTACCGGCACGAGCCAGCCCGCTCCTACACCCCCATGATCACGGTAAGTTTCTCTAGTGTTTTGCTTAACAAATGCATAAAGACCTAGACTTAGCTTTATTTCCTCCAATATGCTTACTATAATGACCTAGAGTTAGCTTATTTTCCTCCAAAATGACTTAATAAGCTTACTGACCTCCAAAACCATCCATTTTACCTAAGTTAGCTCTAAAACGATTTATACTTAGCTTTGTTTCCTCCAAAATGACCAAAGTTAGCTCCAATATGCTTAGTTAACTAGGTTTGCTCAATAATGACATGTACTTAGCTTACTTATGTCAAAAATGGCATAATTAGGTTAGTTAGCTCATAAATGATCCATTTTACCTTAGTTAGCTCTAAAATGACCCATGTTACCTTAGTTAGCTCATAAATGATCCATTTTACCCAAGTTAGCTCTAAAATGACCCATTTTACCTAGATTAGCTCCTAAATGATCCATCTTACCTACGTTAGCTCTAAAATGACCCATTTTACCTAGGTTAGCTCTAAAATGACCCATTTTACATAAGTTAGCTCTAAAATGACACATTTTACCTAAGTTAGCTCATAAACAATCCATTTCACCTAGGTTAGCTCATAAACGATCCATTTCACCTAAGTTAGCTCAAAAACGATCCATTTCACCTAGATTAGCTCCAAAATGACCCATCTTACCTAGGTTAGCTCCAAAATGACCCATCACACCTAGGTTAGCTCTAAAATGATGCTTTTTACCTAAGTTAGCTTATAAACGGTATATTTCACCTAAACAATCCATTTCACCTAAGTTAGCTCAAAAACAATCCATCTCACCTAGGTTAGCTCCAAAATGACCCATCTTACCTAGGTTAGCTCCAAAATGACCCGTCACACCTAGGTTAGCTCTAAAATGATGCATTATACCTAAGTTAGCTCATAAATGATTCATTTCACCTAAGTTAGCTCAAAAATGATCCATTTAACCTAAATTATCTCATAAATGATCCATTTCACCTAAGTTAGCTCATAAACGATCCATTTCACCTAAGTTAGCTCATAAATGATCCATTTCACCTTAGTTAGCTCATAAACGATCCATTTCAACTAAGTTAGCTCATAAATGATCCATTTCACCTAAGTTAACTTATAAATGACATATACTTCTTCTTCTAGTCTTCTTCTTCTAGTCACCTTTTTCTAACTTTCTTATTTGCCATTTTGCAGATTTCATTCACTTCACGGAAGCTAGCTTGCTATGATGGAGTGCTTGTTTTTTCTTTCATTCTCTTCAAGTATTCTTCTAGCTTAGTATGATGGAACTTGCTATCTAGATGAAACTTTGCATTGTAATATATATGGATGGAACAATTAATGTGTATGTGCAACTTGCTATGTATGAATGGATGGAACTATATATGTATGTACGATGAAACTTATGTGCTGGATATGTCATATGTTTGCTGTTAAATAGCCCTGTGAAATATATATATATATATATATATATATATATATATATATAGGGTGGGTCTATTATGATAACACCCTTAAGAGTCTTATTCTACACATCAGTTTCTTATTCTGCACACCCTCGAAACAAACGCAGAAACAAAAGCCCACCACTCCTCCCATGCCCCCCTGACCCACCAATCTTCAACCTCCACCCCCCACTAGAGCCGGCGCCCCATCCCACCACCACCTTACCCACCTTCTTCCCCGCTTGCCACCATGTCCCACACCCCAACCTCCCTCCCCACCTTCTGCCGCCACCACACCCGAAACCGCCGCCGCCCCT
>NC_041393.1:604704668-604770444 GCF_002162155.2 Triticum dicoccoides | reverse complement strand
GCCGCCCCTGGACCCCTTCCTCCTCCCACCTTCTTCCCCGCGCATGGCGCACCATTGCCCCGGCCGCTGCCTCCCCTGGACCCCTTCCTCCTCCCACCTTCTTCCCCGCGCATGGCGCACCACCGCCCCGGCCGCTGCCGCCCCGACCCAACCACATCTGGCAGAGTACGCGCTGGATCCGCTGATGGGGAGGGCTGTCACGACCTTATATCCCCTCCAGATGGCCTTCTTGCGCCGAGCAGCTGCCGGCGATTTGGCCAGCGCCGATGGCCACCGTTGCTCTGCCCCCTTCTCCAGCTGTGTTTCATCTCCCCGGCGGTCCAGCGGCTCCATCGGTGTTCCGTCTTGCAGCGCGGGCGGTTATCCCCTGGATCCGTCTCCACCGTCCTTCCACTCTCCTGGATCCGTCTCCATCGTCCTCTCGGTGCCACATCCAGGGAGGAGGGGTGTGCTCCACATCTCAGCCTCCGACGCGACACTGCGGCTTCCTCCCCGACGCGCGTCCGACTAATGGCAGTGTGGCGCATGCGCTTGTGCAGTCCGCAGCTCGCAAGCACCCGTTCCAGCCGTGACGAGCCCTGGCAAATCCATCAACACCCGCTCGCCGGCCATCTGCAATGCCCTGTTGTAGTGCGGCCCAATGCGGCACGCAGTCTAGCGCTCCATTCAGAAGCATTTTTCTAGTGTTTTTTAGAAGCAATTTTCTAGTGTTTTTTAGAAACTTTGATGACTTCTTCTGTGCAGTACGGCGACCACAAACGTGCGTCTCGCTGGCATTAGATGCGGCTCAGTACTCCTGTGGGTGTAGTTTGGGGGTGCGCCAGCGACGGCAGTAGCAACGCAGTGCACTCTAGTGGTTGCGGTGGTGCAGCTCAGTGGCTCGCTCGAGCACGGGCTTCATCGCCTCGGTGATTCTGTAGTGTGTTCCATGGTCATGCAGCTTGGTATCATGAAGTCCACAATTTGCTCTCGATTTTTCATAAGAATTTGATGGTTCACTTCTGTTTAGTAAAAAGACAAGGAGTACACTTTCTTTTGGATGTGGTTCATTGTGCTACGCATTGGATCGAATACTCCCGTTGGTTTTCCTAACATCAACAAAATGTGTGGCCCACTTAGTGAGATAAAAAAAAGAAAAACATGCAATTTTGTATTTAACTCTTGAAGTGCAAAAAACAAATGCAGCTCACTTCATGTTCACAAAGATGTCCAAGATGAGTTAGATGAAAAAGGACAAAAAGAAAATAATGCAGTGCACTTTCCACAGTGTTTTGGTTCACTTATGACCAATGTGAAGTGGAATTTTTTTTATGGAAACGACAAAAAGTTGTAATGCCGTTCACTTTTGATAGTGTTGCGGTCCACTTGCTCTTGTCTTTGCGGTTCACTCTTATTAATAAAGAAGTCGGAAAAAGGAAAAAAAGAAATCATGCACTTTTATAGTTAGAAAAATGACGAAAGAAAATCATGAAGTCCGCTTGACTGACTGACGCAGTGCGGTTTTCAGTCTGAAGCAGTGTGTTCTTCTGTCCGATGAAAGGTCCACTCGCTTGGTCAACGCGCGTAAATAACTAATAAGTATAAAAAAAGACAACAAGTACTCATGAGGTTCACTTTTGGTAGTGTTACGGTTCACTTTCGGAAGTGTTGTGGTCCACTCTCGTTCGGAAAAAAGTTGAAAAAGACAACAAAAACTTGTGCAAGAAAGTTTATGTCTGACAAAAAGAAATCATGAAGTTCACTTGACTGTGTGTTGCAGTGCGGTTTTCAGTTTGAAGCAGTGCGTTCTTCTGTCCGACGACGATTTTGGTGTCACGAAAAAACAGTGTTCGCTTTTTGCTAATTTTAAAACTGCTCTTAAACCGTAAGGAATTAGAGAGTGTGTTCTACATGAAGAAGTTGCGTCTCGTTGATATCTTTCCAACGGCATATCATTTGAATCATTTTGATAACCGGTTTGTAAAAATTTCAAGAAAAACGGCCGCTGCCGCTTGTCGTCCGCCGTATGATTTTGAAAGTTAACTTAAAACTATAAGGAATCTCAAAACCATTCCTACATATGAAAGTTGCACCTTGTCCATAGCTTTCCAACGACGTATTACACGCCTCGTTTCGACAAACGGTTCATAAACTAGAGTGAAAACAGTACCGAAAATTTGAAAAAAATTGAAAAACAGAATTCCGCGATTTAATAAATTTGAAACTGCTATTAAACCGTAAGGAATTAGAGAAACGTTTATATATGAAAAAGATGTGCCTCGACGATATCTATCCAACGGCGTATCGTTTGCTTCATTCTGACGAGCGGTTTAGAAGAAATCGCGAAAAAACGCTCGTTGCCACTCGTCATGGGCCGCACCATTTTCAAAACTGCTCTTAAACCGTGTGGAATCTCGAAAAGTGTTCAACATGCGGAAGTTGCGCCTAATCCATAGCTTTTCAACGGTATATTACGCGCCTCATTCCGATAAACGGTTAAAAAATTAGAGCGAAGACAGTACCAAAAAAAATAACGCGTGCAGTTTTTTCCGATGAGAAGTTCACTCGTGTGAGTGCTGCAGCACACTTGGTTCAAAGAATGACGTGCACTTGCGTTCAGCGTGCAGTGTAGAAGTGGTGTGCAGAATAGTTATTCTGCTAATATTAGCAGAATAGACCGTCTCTGTGTGTGTGTATATATATATATGCTATGAAAATTGTTGGATTAAAAAAACAGAAAAAAGAGGCAATGCAGGATCTTTGCCGTCAGCCACTGATGGCAAAGCCACCTTTGCCGACAGCCACGGACGGCAAAGAAGCCACGCAACGACCACTTCTGCTCCCTGGGAGCTGACCCATTTGGTCAGTTTGCCTACAGTGGCAGATGGCAAAGGCTTGACCAAATTTGCCCACAGCGGCGAACGGCAAAGGCTTGTCGTGCAGTGACGTCCAACTGACGTCATTCGGCGGACGGCAAAGGCCGGATGCTTTTTGCCATCAGCGGAGGACGTCAAAGGCTACCGTTAGCCACCTAACGGACTAATAGCGTATTTATTGTCGCCTGCTTTCTTTGTCGTCAGCTGTTGATGGCAAAGGCCCCTTTGCCGTCAGCCTCAGAAAGCAGACGACAAAGTAGCTCTTTGCCGATCCTATCTTTGTCGGAGTCTTTTGCCGTCCGCGGCAGACGGCAAAGGCCTTTGTTGTCCTCCATCCTTGCCTTTGCCGTCTGCCCTGGCAGATGGTAAAGTAGTTGATTCCTGTAGTGTCTTGTGCCAGTATTGCTATTTTTGCCATGGCGGGGCTTAGAGCGGCGCCGATGACACCGGTGCTTTGATTGCTTCCCCAAGGGATTATCCTCCGTTGCCTCATCGCCATTGTTTTCTTTGGGGGTGTCCACCATATATATATCATATGATGAGGTGGCTGTCCAGCGCCCTATGGGCGGTGGTTCCTGTTCTTCTCCTGCATCGTCGTCCATACCGTCGATGTCTTCGGAGTCGAAGTCGAGCACGTCGGTTAAGTCATCGCCAGTGGCTATTAAGTGGGTGGTGGGTGGCTATTAAGTGGGAACGAATTTCTTTGTTGCCCACTTCCCACTCAAGCCGAACATAGTTCGGCCAGGAGTCTCCTAATAGAGAGAGAGACCTTAATGAATTTAGCACGTCGCCTAGGGGTGAGTGCTGAAAGATATCCGCGAAGGTAAATTCCATGATCGATGCCCAATCAGATTCGATAGGCACGGGTGCACGCGGTTTGGAACCTATGGCCGGAGACGAGTCCGAGGGTCCGATGACACAAATCTCTTTGGAGGTGAAGTCTGTGTTCGGCTCCAGCGTCGATGAATGTGCGGTGTCGGTGTCAAAACCGGCGGATCTCGGGTAGGGGGTCCCGATCTGTGCGTCTAGGCTGATGGTAACAGGAAGCAAGGGACACAATGTTTACCCAGGTTCGGGCCCAATCGATGGAGGTAAAACCCTACTTCCTGCTTGATTAATATTGGAGATATGGGTAGTACAAGAGTAGATCTACCACGAGATCGTAGAGGCTAAACCCTAAGAGCTAGCCTATGATGGTATGATTGTAATTGTGATCGTCCTTCTATGGACCAACCTCTCCGGTTTATATAGACACCAGAGAGGGCTAGGGTTTACATGTAGTCGGTTAGAAGGAAGGAAACACAATATCCAGATCGCCAAGCTTGCCTTCCACGCAAAGGAGAGTCCCATCCGGACACGGGACGGAGTCTTGAGTCTTGTATCTTCACGCTTCAATAGTACGGATGATGTATATAGTCCGGCAGTCCGGCTACCCGCTAATCCAGGACTCCCTCAGTAGCCCCTGAACCAGGCTTCAATGATGATGAGTCCGGCGCGCAGTCTTGTCTTCGGCATTGCAAGGCGGGTTCCTTCTCCGAATACTCCAAAGTAATTATCGAACACCTCAACCGTGTCCGGATCCGAAAAATGATCCTCACATATCACCGTAGAGAGAATGATATTTCACAAATGCAATCTGCTAGCAACTTTCTAGACAGTGTGACATGTCATCAGGTCGGGTCATTATTCGAACCGTTTTCCTACAACCAGCCACAGCGCATGTTGCGAGGCGGTTTCCTTGACACGTCTTGTCAAAGCAGAGATTGTGTCCCCTTATCACGGGATTCTCATCAATACGGGTATGTGTAATCCCACCATGCCATCAATCGTGGCGCTTGGGAGGTGAGCGATTCCCAACGGGCAAGTGGGGAGGCGCACCGCATCCGTCGCCTCTATAAAGGGATAAGAGTTCCCCATTTTTACCCACGCCTTCTTCCTCCCTTGCCCACTCTTGCCCCCTCGAGCTCCATCCCCCTAGTCCAAGTTTTCTCCACACAGCTAAACATGTCCGGAGTAGGAGGCAAGTGGGTGGCTTCCACCGTGGAGAAGAATATCACAAATCTTCGGGCGGCCGGATACTTGGCCACAGACATAGCGCACCGGCTACCAGACGACGGCAGGTCATTCCAACCCTAGGACCCCATGAAAGGGTCGTGTTTCTCGCCCACTTTGTCTGTGGACTAGGGTTTCCACTTCACCCCTTCGTCCGCGGGCTCATGTTCTACTACGGGCTAGATTTCCATGATCTAGCCCCGAACTTCATCCTCAACATCTCAGCGTTCATCGTCGTATGCGAGGCCTTCCTCCGCATCAAGCCTCATTTCGGCTTGTGGCTGCAAATCTTCTGCGTGAAGCCGAAGATTGTGAGCGGCCAGCAAGCAGAGTGCGGAGGAGTCATGGTGGGCAAGATGCCTTACGTCACCTGGCTTGACGGCTCCTTTGCGGAAACCGTGAAGGGGTGGCAGTCGGGGTGGTTCTACATCACCGAGCCGCGCAATGCCAACTAAGCGGCGGCCCCCGAGTTCCGATCCGGAACCCCCATGCGGCTCACCTCCTGGGAAAAGAGAGGCCTGTCCTGGGGCGAATCTACAGAGCTGACCGGACTCCAAAACTGCATCAAGAGCATGAAGGACAAGAACATCATGCTTGTCAACGTGATCCAGGTCATGCTTGTTCGCCGGATTCTGCCGTGCCAAAGGCGGGATTTCAATCTGTGGGAGTTCGTCCCGGCCGATCACCAGACGCTTCAGAGGCTCTATGGCATGAAGCACAAAAACGCGTGGAAGGCATTGATCAAGGCCTACGAAGTACCTCCTCCCACATCCGAGGACCATGGGCTCCATGCCGCGCGGCCTCCTAGTCAGGTGAGTTCTTAGGCTACCACCGGATTCGGTTCTTCCCAATATATTCATGGGGAAGCCTTAAGTAATTATGCATATTTGTTCAGGATTATGTGGAGACTGCGGAGCAGATTGACTGTCCGGCTTCACTGCCAGAAAGCCCAGCTAATGCTCTCCTAACGAAGATGCTGGTCCCGGCGCCCTACAAGGTGCCAGAGAAGAAGGCCGATAAGAAGGCCTCGGGGATCCGAAAGGGTCTCCGACGTAAGGTTGCGCCAGAAGCCTCATCCGAAGACGACGAGGCACACTCCTCCCCCGAAGGGGAGGAAGAAGAAGAAGGGACCGCCCCACCCGAAGAGGGTGAGGGGCCTGAGAAGGCGGACCATGGGGCCGGAAAAGGCCCTCGGCGCAAGGCCATCATACCCACGTCGTCTGATGACGACGAGACAGATTCCTCCCGCGGAGGCGGGGGGAAGCAAGAAGAAACTCTACCTCCTCGCACTGGGGAGGAGAAAAATAGGAAAGCCGCCCCGGAGGGGGAGGCTGGGTCGTCCAAGAAGGGAAAGGTGTCCCTTCTGGACTACTCTGCCACGGCCGCCCATAGCGAGGAGGGGTGGCTGCCCAAGGGGAAGCCCCTAGCGCGATCGTAAGTATCCGCACCCTGTAATGACTTTACTTCACAGTCTTTTTATAACGCCGAACTTATATGCAGTCCGGCGAGGGTTCATCCCGAGGTATCTTCTTCGGATGGATCCTTGAGCGATACGGAGATGAACTCGCTCCCGACGGCCACCACTCCTCAACGCGCGGATGACACTGAGGTGTTGTCCCGAAGGCTCCCAGAGCGGGGGGAGGTGATTCTGGAAACGCCCCAAGGCGGAATTCTAGATGTCGGACACGCGGGGTTCAAGATCCCCGCAGATCATGTCGGTGAGAGCCACAGTAGGCCGAGCTCTCAGCCAAACACTGTTCCGGAGCCTTTAGTGGTTCCGGACTCAGGCGGGCAGCCCCTCGTTAGGGAGGGCGAGCCGTCTGTGTCGAGGACTTCCGTTGCACCCGAGGCACCGGATTGTTTGTTGGAAGCGCTTCGCGGCGCTTCCATGGATGAAGAGCAACGTACTCTTATGACTGCGGTGATTCAGAAGGTTTCGTCCGCCAAGGCCAGGCTAACCGAAGCTTGCACCAGCCTCCGGACAGGCTTTGAGGTAAGTAAAAAATATGTGAAATTACCACCCGATAGGTAGTAGCCCCTGATACTCTGTTTGGTGTTCGGAAAGAAAAAAAATGGAGGGTCAATTATAATCTGCAGGAGTCTAATAATAAGTGTTAATGTGAATAAGCAGGTTGTGTTGCTTGCCGCTGCTTTCCGCACAGCCGAGATCGCCGGACTAAAATGGAATATGGAGCAGGCGCAGGGACAGCTCGACCTCACGAAGAGGCAGCTCGAATAGAGCATAGGTGAGTAATTCCCCGCTCTCACATAATGAAGGGTATATAAAATTAGTTATTCTAACGACGAAGCATCGTGATTTTGTAACAGGGGCCACCACCAAAGTGGCCTCTCTGAAGAAAGCGTTGTCTGAGGCCGAAGACAAGGCGGCCTTGGAATGCACAGAGCGCGAGAAGCAAGATGCCAGAGTGGGCGAGGTACAACAAGAGCTCCATTAGCTCGGCAAAAAGTTCGAGTCCGTAGAGCATGAGCTTAAGGCGAAAGAGGCCGAGCTTGCGAAGGCCCTTGCTAGTATAAAAGACGCCAAGGCTGAAGCCGAGAAGGCACAACAGGAAGTCCACGAGGCCAAAAAGACAGCGGCAGGTAAGAAATTCTTTATGCAAAGCAAACATGTGGAGGAGGCATTTCTTTTACTTACCCAAGTTCAGAGCTCTCCAGGGGCATTCGCAGATCTGCCATGCAGCGTATCAGATGCCGCGGAGTTCTACCGTGCCCAGGAGGGGAGCTCAACGGAGAAGTTGTTCTGGTCCCAGTATGCTGGGGCCGAACATCCAATGCCTCTGAGTGACCAACTGAAGCAGTTGGTCGAACTCCATAGGGCGGCCGAAATAGCTATGAAAGATTTCATAGTCCGGATGTGGCCTGGTGAGCCCCTGCCGGCTAGCTACTTCGGCCTGATCAAGCGGATGGTGAATGCCTGTCCGCGGCTCAAAGTCATCAAGCGATCCGTTTGCATTGAGGGTGCCCGCCGGGAATTTGCCCGTGCGAAGGTGCATTGGGGCAAGCTGGGTGCAGAGAAGCTGGTGAAGGACGGGCCGCCGGAGGGCAAGGTGCATCGCTATCCGGAGAAGTATTACGATGGCGTTATGAAGGGCGCTCGTCTCATGGCCGATGAATGTACCAAGGACACAATTTTAGAATGAATTCACTTCTGTCATGTTTGTAATTTAAGGACGAAGTTACTTGCGCTATGTAGCGCTTTTGTTATTTAAAATATTACCTTCTGTGCGGCTATTTATAAAATTCTGAAAGTAGGCCAGTCGTCGGCTTCCGCCCCCACATAACTAGTACTGGGGTGTTCGTGGAAACCCGGACACTCTTTATCCAAATGTTTGGTCCCTTAAGGAGGTGTCCGACGCAGCGAACAAGGCAATCGGACTATGCGGCTTTATAAATTTCACTTAGCCATAGAAGTCTACAATTTTAAATTTTGGCGAAGCCCCTAGAATCAGGAAGGCCGAATTGGGGCACTATATACGCCTAGATCGGACGAAGTCGATTTATCACCTAAAGCAGAAAAATCTTTAAGGATTTTAAGACCTCTCTAACGGCGACCAGCTCTCGCCACATCATGCCGGTCAGTTTTCGGCTTTCTCTACTGAGGTGCTCGTCCGGAAGAACCGGAACACAATCGCAGTAGTTCTCCCTATGCTACCTTAACCGATATAACGGAACGTAAGGTACCAAAACAAGGGAGCCGGGCTATCCCAACTGTAGACCCAAGACATGATTCGGAGCTGATGCATATAGTGCTATAAGTTCGGGTGCCGCACTGTTGAAAGTGTTCGGACTTGACTTGCCATATTATGGGGCACCATCAGAAGCCCCTGGCAAACTGAACGTACCAAGGTGTACGGATGCAATATCAAATAAACATTTTGCGAGAAAAAATGCTCAAATAAGACTGATAAGCTAACGCTATATGTGATCTCCCATTGATGAATAATACGTTTAAGCATATGTTTACAATGAATGCATTAAGCGGAGATAAATAGGACTATTTGACATGTCCTATCCAGGGGCAGGTCACGTACAGATAGATAAAACAGGTATAACGATCGTAAATAGATTCCACCTGGGTGTTTCCTTCTGTGCGCAAAGCCTGTTGCCTCCTTGGTTTTCTCTCCTATGTAAGTCCGGCAATCCGGCTCTTCTAAAGAGGCTGCACTAAAGCAATGTCCTGAAAGGTAAAAGGGAAAGATTATGAAGGTATGTTGCGGTGATACCGCACTGTTGACTGAGTCACTGCTGCGCCTCCGCTTGTTCCCATGGTATTTTGAGTGCGTTATTGTGTACGCGTGGCACGAATGGTGCTTTAATGGGGTGTAAGCGGAGGCCGGACTGCTAATTGCGCTCTTGGCGTGCCTGATGATCCTGTTGCGGGGTGCTCTGGACTCGCTTGACGGTGCTTGAGGTTGTCGTCGCTGGATTGGTGGTTTGCCGGAGGAGGCCGCATTGTACTTCTGCCGCGAGGGCTGCTGTATGCTCTTCTGTACGGAGAGAGCGGTCCATGTTTCCATTGACTGTTATGACCCCGCCCGGGCCTGGGGTCTTGAGCTTGAGGTATGCATAGTGTGGTACCGCACTGAATCTAGCGATTGCGGTTCGTCCGAGCAGTGTGTGGTAACCACTGTAGAAAGGGACGATATCAAAGATTAACTCTTCGCTTCGGAAGTTGTCCAGAGATCCGAAGACCACGTCCAATGTTACAGAGCCTGTACAGCGGGCCTCTACTCCAGGAATTACACCTTTAAAGTTGGTTTTGGTGGGCTTTATCCTTGAGGGGTCGATGCCCATTTTGCGCACTGTGTCCTGATAAAGCAGGTTCAGGCTGCTGCCGCCGTCCATAAGGACTCGCATGAGGTGGAATCCATCGATGATTGGGTCTAAGACCAATGCGGCCGAGCCACCGTGACGGATGCTAGTAGGATGATCCCTATGATCAAAGGTGATCGGACAAGCTAACCATGGGTTGAACTTGGGGCCGACTGGCTCCATCGCGTAGACGTCCCGTAGTGCTCGCTTCCGTTCCCGCTTGGGGATGTGAGTGGCGTAGATCATGTTGATCGTTTTCACCTGGGGGGGAGATTTCTTCTATCCCCCCATGTTCGGACGCCGGGGCTCCTCGTCATCGTCGCTGTGCAGCCCCTTGTCCTTGTTTTCGGCATTTATTTTGCCGGACTGTTTGAATACCCAACAATCTCTGTTGGTGTGGTAGCTGCTTGTCAGGGGTGCCATGAATTTGGCACGATCGCTCTAGTATACGGTCCAGACTGGACGGTCCCTGATTGTTTCTTTTGAACGGCTTCTTCCGCTGATCGGACTTGGATCCGCTGAATCCGGCGTTTACTGCCGTGTCTTCAGTGTTGTCGCTCTTGTTCCGTCGCTTATGTCTGTTGCGTCGTGGCTTGCCGTTACTATCACGGACATCTGAAGTGTCGGAATGTGGCGTGGTGCCACTGTGAGCCAACCAGCTGTCCTCGCCCGCGCAAAAGCGGGTCATTAATGTTGTGAGAGCTGCCATGGACTTGGGTTTTTCCTGGCCGAGGTGTCGAGCGAGCCACTCGTCACGGATATTATGCTTAAAGGCCGCCAGGGCTTCGGCATCCGGACCATCGACTATTTGGTTCTTTTTAGTTAGGAACCGGGTCCAGAATTTCCTGGCTGACTCTCCGGGCTGTTGAGTAATGTGGCTCAAGTCATCGGCGTCCGGTGGTCGCACATATGTGCCCTGGAAGTTGTCGAGGAATGCGTTTTCCAGGTTTTCCCAACTACCAATGGAATTTGCTGGCATGCTGTTTAGCCAGTGCTGGGCTGGTCCTTTGAGCTTAAGGGGAAGATACTTGATGGTGTGTAGATCGTCTCCGCGGGCCATGTGAATGTGGAGAAGGAAATATTCAATCCACACTCCGGGGTCTGTTGTGCCATCGTATGATTCGATGTTTACGGGTTTGAACCCTTCTAGGAATTCATGATCCATCACTTCATCAGTGAACCAGAGGGGGTGTGCGGCGCCTCTGTGCCGGGCTATGTGGCTACGCAGTTCGAATTGGTCTCGGTTGTTGTGTTCGGCCCGGCCGGACTTGTTGATAGTGCATCCAGCGTGACGGTCATCGTCGCGCGCTGGGGCGCGCCCCCATGATCCGTAGATCGATCTTGGTTGTCCTGCTTTGTTTTCCAATATATCTTGCAGGTCTTGCCTATTGCCCCGGGCCATAGTGTATTGGCATGGGGGTGCGGGCTGGTATTCGGGATGGTATCCCGTTTTATCCCGGCCACGGGGTGGCCGGTCAGCCGTTTGGCGCTCGAGTCCGTATTCCTCGGCTGCTAGGGCTTCAGTCCATCTGTCTGTGAGCAGGTCTTGATCAACCTGGAGTTGTTGCTGCTTCTTCTTCAGGCTCCTCGTAGTGGAAATAAGCCGACGCTTGAAGCGCTCCTGCTCCACGGGATCATCGGGCACGCCAAACTCGTCGTCGCCGAGGCTAATCTCGTCTTCGGAGGGGGCATATAGTTATCCTCCTCCGGATATCCGTCAGTCGCCTGTTCGTCTGGGCTGATCTGCTCATCTTCCTGTTCGGCATGCTCGAAGGCGGGTTGGTCAGGGTTGTATTCCTCTTCGGCACCATCTGGATTGCTTTCATCTCCGGGGCCGGTATTGCTGTGGCGGGGCTTGGAGCGACATCGGCGATGCCCATGCTTTGCTTTTCTCCCTGAGGGGTTATCCTCCATTGCCTCGTCGCCATTGGTTTCCTTCAGAGTGTCCACCATGTATATATCGTATGAGGAGGTGGCCGTCCACCGCCCTGTGAGCAGTGGCTCCTGTACTTCTCCTGCATCGTCGTCCATACCATCGATGTCTTTGGAGTCGAAGTCAAGCACGTCGGTTAAATCGTCGACCGTGGCAATGAAGTGGGTGGTGGGTGGGCAGCGAATTCCTTCGTCGCCTGCTTCCCACTCAAGCCAAGCATAGTTCGGCCTAGAGCCTCCTGACAACGAGAGAGACTTTAGTGAGTTCAGCATGTCGCCAAAGGGAGAGTGCTGGAAGATATCCTCAGCAGTAAACTCCATTACCGGAGCCCAACCTGGCACGGCTGGCTCGAGGGTGTGCGGACCGGAACCAACAACTAGATACGAGTCCGGGGGCCCGGGGTTACAGGCTTACACAGAGGTGAGACCTGTGTTCGGCTCCACCGCCGATGAGTGTGCAGCCTGCAGGGCGGGGTCCACCCCTCCGTCCTTAGGCAACGCAACCTGCTCCGGATTTAGATCCGAGGCTTTTACTAAAGGGGCGATATCCCGAGCATCATCCGACAGCAGGTCGAAGCCGTGCTCATCGTGATTGTTCGGTGCTCCTGGCGCAGGCCCAAATCCGTCGAAGATCAAGTCTCCGTGAATATCTGCCGTGTAGTTCATGTTTCCAAACCTGACCTGGTGGCCAGGGGCGTAGCTGTCGATCTGGTCCAGATGGCCAAGCGAATTGGCCCGCAGTGCAAAGCCGCCGAACACGAAGATCTCTCCGGGGAGAAAAGTCTCCCCCTGGACCGTGTTGTTGACGATTGAAGGCGCCATCAAACCCTGCAGCGACGACACAGAGGAACTCTCAATGAAAGCACCAATGTCGGTGTCAAAACCGGTGGATCTCGGTTAGGGGGTCCCGATCTGTGTGTCTAGGCTGATGGTAACAGGAAGCAAGGGACACAATATTTACCCAGGTTCGGACCCACTCGATGGAGGTAAAACCCTACTTCCTGCTTGATTAACATTGGAGATATGGGTAGTACAGGAGTAGATCTACCACGAGATTGTAGAGGCTAAACCCTAAGAGCTAGCCTATGATGGTATGATTGTAATTGTGATCGTCCTTCTAAGGACCAACCTCTCCGGTTTATATAGACACCAGAGAGGGCTAGGGTTTACATGGAGTCGGTTACAAGGAAGGAAACACAATATCCGGATCGCCAAGCTTGCCTTCCACGCAAAGGAGAGTCCCATCCGGACACGGGACGGAGTCCTGAGTCTTGTATCTTCACGCTTTAATAGTCCGGACGACGTATATAGTCCGGCAGTCCGGATACCTCCTAATCCAGGACTCCCTCATGCAGCCTCCGTGATGGGTGACGGAATCCTGGATAAGGGGGTATCCGGACAGCCGGACTATATACTTTGGCCGGACTATTGGACTATGAAGATACAAGGTAGAAGACTTCGTCCCGTGTCTGGATGGGACTCTCCTTGACGTGGAAGGCAAGCTTGGCGATCCGGATGTAGATCTCCTCCTCTGTAAACCGACCCTGTGTAACCCTAGCCCCCTCCGGTGTCTATATAAACCGGAGGGTTTAGTCCATAGGACTCATGATCATCATCATACGATAGGCTAGCTTCTAGGGTTTAGCCTCTCTAATCTCGTGGTAGATCAACTCTTGTAATACTCATATCATCAAGATCAATCAAGTAGGAAGTAGGGTATTACCTCCATCGAGAGGGCCCGAACCTGGTAAACATCGTGTCCCCAGTCTCCTGTTACCATTAGCCTTAGACGCACAGTTCGGGACCCCCTACCCGAGATCCGCCGATTTTGACACCGACATTGGTGCTTTCATTGAGAGTTCCTCTGTGTCGTTGCTGCAAGGCTAGATGGCTTCACCAACCTTTAACTACACTGTCCTGGGCGAGACTTTCCTCCCTGGATAGATTTTCGTGTTCGGCGGCTTTGCACTGCAGGCCAATTCGCTTGGCCATCTAGAGCAGATCGATAGCTATGCCCCCGGCCATCAGTTCAGGTCTAGAAACCTAAACTACACCGCCAACATCCGCGGAGACTTGATCTTCGACGGATTCGGGCCTGTGTCAGGAGCACCAAAAAATCACGACGTGCACGACCTAGATCGGCAGTCGGAAGGTATTCGGAACATCGCACCTGCTACCGCTCCGGACTTCGCTCCAGAGCGGGTCGTGCCCTCCAGGGATGGGTGGATGGACCCCGCCCCAGAGGCCGCACACTCCTCAGCGTTGGAGCCGAACACAGACTCCTCTCCTAAAGGAATTTGTGTCTCCGGACCCCCGGACTCACCTCCGGCCATGTGTTCCGGACCGCGCGCACTCGTGCCCATTGAATCTAATTGGGCTCCAGTCATGGAGTTCGCCGCCGCGGATATCTTTCAGGACTCATCCTTCAGAGACATGCTCGATTCATTAAAGTCTCTCTCTTTGTTAGAAGACTCCTGGCCGAACTATGTCCGGCCCGTGTGGGATAAGGAGGACGAAGAAAATCGCAACCCACCCACCACCCACTTTATAGCCACTGTCGATGACCTAACAGACATGCTTGACATCGACCCCAATAACATCGAGGGTATGGACGTTGATGCAGGGGAAGATCCGGAACCACCGCCCACACGGCGCTGGACTGCCACTTCATCACACGATGTCTACATGGTGGACACCCCCAAAGAGGACAATAGTGACAAAAAGGACACAACGGAGGATAAACCCCCCGGGCAAAAGCAAAAACGACGGCGCATGCGCCGCCTTAGGTCCAGTCACAGTAAAAATAATGATAACAACCCAGGACAGGATGACACTCTGGTTGATTTAGAAGGCAACAACGACCATGGGGACCCAGCGATGGAGCAGGATAAATCAGTTCAAGCCGAACACAACCCGGAGCAGACGCCCGATCACAACTTAGAGGGCCGAAATCATCATGCTACCTCCAAAGAAGATAACAATCTGGTTGACGATGCGTACATCATCCCGGAAGAACATTCAAAGCAAGACAAACTCCGCAGAGAACTCCTGGCCACAGCGCGGAGCCTGAAGAAGCAGAAGCAAAGACTTAAGGCCGCGCAGGATACGCTCAATCGACGATGGAATACGGTGCTGGACACCGAAGGAAAACATGGCGATAATCACCACACAAAGAGCTACCCAAAGCGCAAACTGCTACCCGAATTCGACAATGAGGCCGCAGCACCCGTTCGGCCCAAAATTAATATGGCTACTCAGCCGGACCAACCACCTCAAGGCCGCGATAGAACAGCCACTGATACCGCACGCGATTTACGAGAGCTCCTGGACAAAAAGGCCAGTGCGGCCAGGTCCATCTATGGGTCCATAGGACAGGCTCTGACGCGGGATTATGGTCACCACAACGATCATGCCGATCGAATACCAGTCCGGAATCAACACCGGGAGCAACAACAGCCGGCAGTAGGACGCGACACGGCCAGATACAGAGGGGTTGCACACCCCCTGTGCTTCACGGATGAGGTGGTGGATCATGAATTTCCACAAGGATTCAAACCCGTGAATATAGAGTCATACGACAGAACGACGGAACCCGGGGTCTGGATTGAAGATTTTATCCTTCACATACACATGGCTCGTGGGGACGATCTCCACGTCATCAAATATCTCCCCCTCAAGCTAAAAGGACCAGCTCATCATTGGCTGAAAAGCCTCCCCGAAAACTCAATTGGAAGTTGGGAGTAACTTGAGGATGCTTTCAGGGCCAACTTTCAAGGGACCTATGTCCGGCCTCCAGATGCGGACGATTTAAGGCACATAATACAGTAGCGTGGAGAGTCAGCCCGCAAACTTTGGAACAGATTCCTCACTAAGAAGAATCAAATTGTCGACTGTCCGGATGCCGAAGCCTTAACGGCCTTCAAACACATTATCCGAGATGAGTGGCTTGCCAGACACCTCGGCCAAGAAAAGCTGAGAACAATAGCAGCCTTAACAAGCTCATGACCCGATTTTGTGTGGGCGAGGACAGCTGGTTGGCCCGTAAAGGCACCAGCGACCCAGGCACATCCAAAATCCGAGATGGCAACGGGAAGCCACGGCACACCAAGAACAAGCGTCGGAATAACGATAGTCCGGACAACACAGCGGTCAACGCTGGATTCAGGGGCTCTCGACCTGGTCATGGAAAAAAGCCATTTAACGGTAGTAAAGAGGAACCATCCGGCCTGAACAAAGTCCTGGACAGATTGTGCCAAATCCATGGCACTTCCGACAAACCTGTAAATCATACCCACAGAGAAAGTTGGGTCTTCAAGCAGGCCGGCAAGTTAAACGCCGAACACAAGGGAAGGGAAACACCAAGCGAAGACGAGGATGAGCCTTGCCAGCCGAACAGCAGGGGCCAGAAACAATTCCCACCGAAAGTCAAAACGGTAAACACGGTGCACGCAACTCATGTAGAGTTCGTAGCCCCCCAATTTAATCCTTGGGAAACTTGCCCGATCACTTTTGATCATAGGGACTATCCGACCAGTATCCGGCACGGAGGATCGGCTGCCTTGGTGCTCGACCCAATAATCGATGGATACCATCTCACTCATGTCCTAATGGATGGAGGCAGTAGTCTTAATTTGATATATCAAGACACCATCCGTGGGATGGGGATAGACCCATCTAGAATAAATCAAAATAACGCCACCTTCAATGGAGTAATTCCAGACGTCGTGGCCCACTGTTGGGGATCCCTCGTGTTAGAAGTAACATTCGGTTCTCCCGACAACTTCAGACGTGAGAACTTACTCTTCAACATCGCTCCCTTCAGGAGCAATTATCATGCATTGCTTGGAAGACCGGCCTTCGCTTGCTTTAACGCAATACCGAACTACGCCTACGTTAAACTCAAGATGCCCGGTCCACGCGGAATCATCACGGTTAGCGGAAACACAGAACGGTATGAGGCAGTTCCCGCTGCCGGACTCTAGGCGGCCTCTCCCACCGGAACGCATGAACGGTCGTTAAGACCACGGACACGGTTAGACGAGTATAATACTCCATTTTTTCACACGGGCTCGGATAAATCTGAGCCAGGGGCTGTACATGTGTCCCCATAAATAATATGAGGGGCTGCAAACATGTAACACAAGCCCACAATTAGGCTCGCCTTGTTAACAGGCCGGATCTCGAACATTCCTCGAGCATAACTAACTTTTCGCATGTTTTCTTTTTCGTTCTTACAGACACTACCAGTGCGGCACCCTTCCAGGATACGGCACAACGGAGACACAGGCTCAGATGTGCAGCAGGGCCCCGCCCACAGGTTTCTCTTTAGATTAAGCCCCTGCGTAAACCTTCTTTACTGTCTCTTGTTGCTCAACGTCCCATGGGTATTTCATACACCTGTATGGGACAATGGTGTTTTAGGCCTTTTTGCCAAGACAGATAAATGCGTGTACCTGGAATCACAGAGTCAAGGGCATTGTTTAGCCCAATATATTTTATAAAGTCCGAATACCTTCGGGGGTGTTCGGCGTCACGAGTTTGGCCTTATATGCATCAGCTCCGAATCATGTCTCTGGTCAAATGTTGGGTTAGCCCGGCTCCTGGGTTTGCTGCCTTACGTTCCGTTCTATCGGCTAAGGCGGCCAAAGGAGAACCATTGTGATTGTGCCCTGGTTATTCCGGATGAGCACCTCAGTAGAGAAAGCCGAAAACTGACTGTCATGATATAGCGAGAGACTGGTCAACCACTCGAGGACTCATCGGAATCTATAGGATTCCTCCGCATTGACGAAGGACCGGTCTATCGGTCAAGTACACGCACCGTATCCGGATGCACGTGGAAGTACCAGGGGCTATATAGTAGCCCCACCTTTCAACTCCTATGCCTAAGCGGAAGTGTTACAGCTATATAGTCCGGTTGCCTGGTTCGATGTGCGATCACCTCCTTAATGGACCAAGACGTTCGATCAAGTGTGTTTCTGCCTATCTTCTCGAACACCCCGACATTAGGCGTGGGGGCTAAAGCCAACTACTGATAACTTTCACGCTATATGAATACATAAACAACCATACATGAGACATTATAATACTTTCAGGCAAAAGTATAAAACACAGCCTCCATAATCAAACACATAATTGTTCATAACTAATAAGTTCGTCATTCAAACATGACATTCTTCGAACACTGAGACTCTATTCTACGAGCACCTTCTATGACCTGCTCAAAGTAGTGCTCAGCTTGGTCTTGGCTTCCGGCCGGACCCCGGGTTGTAATGCGGGTGGCCTCCATATCCGCCCAGTACGTTTTCACGTGGGCAAGAGCCATCCGCGCACCCTCTATGCATGCCGATCTCTTCATGGCATCAATCTGCGCTTTGGCGCCAAATAATCGTTGCACCAGACCAAAGTAACTGTCTGGCTTCGGCTCCTTCGGCCACAGATGATCTATTACAGACCTCAAGGCAAGGCCGGACAGCCTATGGAGCTCAGCTATGGAAGCCATCTTCTCACTCAAGGGCAAAGAGCGCGCTAGACCATTAAATTGCGACCAGAACAGTTTCTCCATTTTTGTTATCCTCATGATCCTTGAATAACTTGGTCGCATCAGCCGCACTCTTCGCCAAGTCCGCATACTCATCTGCGGTGCTCCATAGCTTATCCAACGGAGCATACTTTGGATCTAAAAACTTCATCCGCAACACATAAGGCCTTCCGGCCGCGATTTCTCCGGCTTGTTGAAGTTCCTCCCGTGCGTCTTAATCTGAGAACGCATCTCTTTAGCCGAATCCATCGCCTTCTTCAGATCGGCCGCCTTTGTTTGATTCTCCTTTTCGAGAAGCTCATACCGGCCGGTGGCGTCCCTCAGCTCCATAGCCATCTCGGCTATCTTCTCCTTGCTTCGGAGACGAGCGGCCTGTTCGGCTCTTAATTCTTCGGCTGCCTTTAGAGCAGCCGCATTACTAATCCGGGCTTGTTCCTTGGCTAGAGCAAGCTCTGCCCTCAGGGCCTCAACGGCAGCAGCTCCGCCTACAACTACATAACACCACATTAGGATTTCAAACCTTATTGCAAAGATAGATGTGGATATAGGAAAGCATACTCTGTGACTCCTCGAATCGCTTGTTCACAAGCATGACGTCGGCCTCCACAACGCCAATCTGCCGCCTCAATTCGGCGCATTTAGCGGCCTGGTCTATTGCCGAATCCTTAGCAACCTGCACATCAATACATGTGCGATCATAATCTGGGAGTGTGATCCTCCGTTTGCCGCCATGGGATGCCATCCGCAGTCTCAGGGGCTACTATCTATATAGAGCGCATGTATCGCGTGCGGTTCAACTAAAAATTACGGCTTACCTCAAAGCCTTTGAGCAGGCTCTTAAAAGCTTCGTTTAAACCGCTTGTGGCGGAGGAGATTTTCTCCAACACCATACCCATTAGGGTACGATGACCCTCCAAGAGATCAGCTGACTCCAGGAGGCCCGTCAGCGTGCTCGACCGGACTCCGGACTCTCCCGAATCCTTTTTGTTGTCCGCCATGGGAGCTGAATGCGCTGGGCTCGGGGCGGCCAAAGTGTTAGCTTCCGGCCCCATTGGATCCAGACTCCTCCGTGACGATACCTCAGGTTCGCCCGCCCCACGGGGCAGAGAGGCTGGTGGGGTTTCACTCTCCATCATCTCCGGAAGAAGATCCCCCGAGGACGAACCCAGTTGAGACGAACTGCTAGCCGGACTACAAAAACAGGTCCTGGTCATTACTCTCAGAGGAAGAAGCACTAAGATCCTTGCTTAATTAATCTTACAGCTCGGTGGAGGGCTGGCCCGTTGGCGGGCGCTGTACGCCGAGGACGCCCTTCGAGGCAGGGTCCTTTGGCGAGGTTTTTTTCCCTTCTTTAGGCGCCCCCGTCTCCAAATCTTCGGAGGCAGCCCTTTTCTTCCCGCGGGGGGAGGAAACCTCAGAGTCGCCCCCCAGTTCTCCTCCTCTGTGGAGGCGCCGATTCCCCCGGTTCGGATGCGCAGTGAGTGAGGCCCACTCTTGGCCTCCCCACTCCCCCCTTCAGCTTTCTCTGGTGGAACCCGACTAAGTGTCCGTTCAAGAATCCTGGCCATTGTCGGGCCTGGATAAGAGGGTATCTCGACAGCCGGACTATATACTATGGCCGGACTGTTGGACTATGAAGATACAAGATAGAAGACTTCGTCCCGTGTCTGGATGGGACTCTCCTTGACGTGGAAGGCAAGCTTGGCGATCCGGATGTAGATCTCCTCCTCTGTAAACCGACCCTGTGTAACCCTAGCCCCCTCCGGTGTCTATATAAACCGGAGGGTTTAGTCTGTAGGACTCACGATCATCATCATACCATAGGCTAGCTTCTAGGGTTTAGCCTCTCTGATCTCGTGGTAGATCAACTCCTGTAATACTCATATCATCAAGATCAATCAAGCAGGAAGTAGGGTATTACCTCCATCGAGAGGGACTGAACCTGGGTAAACATCGTGTCTCCTATTACCATTAGCCTTAGACGCACAATTCAGGACCCCCTACCCGAGATCCGCCGGTTTTGACACCGACAACGGGGTCCATCCACCCGTCCTCGGATGGCGTGATCTGCTCCAGATTAAAGGCCGGGGCTGCCGCAGGAGCGATATCCTGAACATCGTCCGATGGCAGATCTAAGTCATGCCCGTCGTGACTGTTCGGTGCTCCTAACGTGGCCTCGAATCCGTTGAAGATCAAGTCTCCGCGGATGTCGGCGATGTAGTTCAAGTTTCCAAACCTAACCTGATGGCCAGGGGCGTAGCTGTTGATCTGCTCCAGATGGCCAAGCGAGTTGGCCGGTAGTACGAAGCCGCCGAATACGAAGATCTATCTGGGGAGGAAAACCTCACCCTGGACCGCATCGTTACAGATGATTGAAGGAGCCATCAAGCCTTATCGCGACGACACAGTGGACCTCTTAATGAAAGCACCAATGTCAGTGTCAAAACCGGCGGATCTCGGGTAGGGGGTCCCGAACTGTGCGTCTAAGGCTAATGGTAACAGGAGGCGTGGGACACGATGTTTACCCAGGTTCGGGCCCTCTCGATGGAGGTAATACCCTACTTCCTGCTTGATTGATCTTGATGATATGAGTATTACAAGAGTTGATCTACCACGTGATCGTAGAGGCTAAACCCTAGAAGCTAGCTTATGATTATGATTGTTGTTGTCCTATGGACTAAACCCTCCGGTTTATATAGACACCGGAGGGGGCTAGGGTTACACAGAGTCGGTTACAAAGAAGGAGATCTACATATCCGAATTGTCAAGCTTGCCTTCCATGCAAAGGAGAGTCCCACCCGGACACGGGACGAAGTCTTCAATCTTGTGTCTTCATAGTCCAACAGTCCGGCCAAAGTATATAGTCCGGTTGTCCAAGGGCCCCCTAATCCAGGACTCCCTCAACCATGTCCACATCAGTGTCCCTGTGCAATGGAGTCCCGGTACGTCGTTGTTCTGCTGCCATGTAGATGTCGTGCTCGATGCCCCTTTATATTCACTAAATAATGTACATATTGTTCAGCCGCACCGAGTGTGCCGCTTGGCCTCGCTACTTGATGTAATGTAACACTATGCTTCCGCTAGTTTCAATAAAGCGGTGATTTCTGTACCAAGATGTTGTGTGTTGCCAGAAGACATGATCTCTGGGTTGGCAATGCAAGGTAAACCGGTCGCTCTGAGCCGGGGTGCCACAAAGGTCGAGCGTGAATCATATAGTAGATATGATCAACATAGTGATGTTCACCATTGAAAACTACTCCATCTCACGTGATGACCGGACATGGTTTAGTTGATTTGGATCACATGATCATTTAGATGACTAGAGGGATGTCTATCTAAGTGGGAGTTCTTAAGTAATATGATTAATTGAACTTTAATTTATCACGAACTTAGTCCTGATAGTATTTTGCAAATTATGTTGTAGATCAATAGTTCGCGTTATAGCTTCCCTATATTTTTTTATATGTTCGTAGAGAAAACTGAGTTGAAAGATGATAGTGTTGGAAATATGCCCTAGAGGCAATAATAAAAGTATTATTATTATATTTCCTTGTTCATGATAATTGTCTTTTATTCATGCTATAACTGTATTATCCGGAAATCGTAATACACGTGTGAATATATAGACCACAATATGTCCCTAGTGAGCCTCTAGTTGACTAGCTCGTTGTGATCAACAGATAGTCATGGTTTCCTGGCTATGGACATTGGATGTCGTTGATAACGGGATCACATCATTAGGAGAATGATGTGATGGACAAGACCCAATCCTAAGACTAGCACAAAAAATCGAGTAGTTCATTTGCTAGAGCTTTGCCAATGTCAAGTATCTCTTCCTTTGACCATGAGATCGTGTAACTCCTGGATACCGTAGGAGTGCCTTGGGTGTATCAAACGTCACAACGTAACTGGGTGACTATAAAGGTGCACTACAGGTATCTCCGAAAGTATCTATTGTTTTATGCGGATCAAGACTGGGATTTGTCACTCCGTGTAAACGGAGAGGTATCTCTGGGCCCACTCGGTAGGACATCATCATATGCGCAATGTGACCAAGGAGTTGATCACGGGATGATGTGTTACGGAACGAGTAAAGTGACTTGCCGGTAACGAGATTGAACAAGGTATTGGATACCGACGATCGAATCTCGGGCAAGTAACATACCGATAGACAAAGGGAATTGAATACGGGATTGATTAAGTCCTTGACATCGTGGTTCATCCGATGAGATCATCGTGGAACATGTGGGAGCCATCATGGGTATCCAGATCCCGCTGTTGGTTATTGACCGGAGAATGTCTCGGTCATGTCTGCATGTCTCCCGAACCCGTAGGGTCTACACACTTAAGGTTCGATGACGCTAGGGTTATAAAGGAAGCTTGTATGTGGTTACCGAATGTTGTTCGGAGTCCCGGATGAGATCCCGGACGTCACGAGGAGTTCCGGAATGGTCCGGAGGTAAAGATTTATATATAGGAAGTCCTGTTTCGGCCATCGGGACAAGTTTCGGGGTCATCGGTATTGTACCGGGACCACCGGAAGGGTCCCGGGGGCCCACCGGGTGGGGCCACCTGCCCCGGGGGGCCACATGGGCTGTAGGGGGTGCGCCTTGGCCTACATGGGCCAAGGGCACCAGCCCCAAGAGGCCCATGCGCAAGGAAACTTGGAGAGGGAAGAGTCCTAAAAGGGGAAGGCACCTCCGAGGTGCCTTAGGGAGGATGGACTCCTCCCCATCCTTAGCCGCACCCCTTCCTTGGAGGAGGGGGCAAGGCTGCACCCTCCCCCTCTCCCTTGGCCCTATATATAGTGGGGAAAAGGAGGAGCAATCATACCCAAGGCCTTTGGTTGCCTCCCTCTCCCTCCCGTGACACATCTCCTCTCCCGTAGGTGCTCGGCGAAGCCCTGCAGGGATTGCCACGCTCCTCCATCACCACCACGCCGTTGTGCTGGTGTTGGATGGAGTCTTCCTCAACCTCTCCCTCTCTCCTTGCTGGATCAAGGCGTGGGAGACGTCACCGGGCTGTACGTGTGTTGAACGCGGAGGTGCCGTCCGTTCGGCACTTGATCATCGGTGATCTGAATCACGACGAGTACGACTCCATCAACCCCGTTCACTTGAACGCTTCCGCTTAGCGATCTACAAGGGTATGTAGATGCAAACTCTCCTCTTCTTTCTACTCGTTGCTGGTCTCTCCATAGATAGATCTTGGTGACGCGTAGGAAAATTTTGAATTTCTGCTACGTTCCCCAACAGTGGCATCATGAGCTAGGTCTATTGCGTAGATTCTATGCACGAGTAGAACACAAAGTAGTTGTGGGCGTTGATTTTGTTCAATATGCTTGCCGTTACTAGTCTTATCTTGATTCGGTGGCATCGTGGGATGAAGCGGCCCGGACCAACCTTACACGTACGCTTACGTGAGACCGGTTCCACCGACAAACATGCACTAGTTGCATAAGGTGGCTGGCGGGTGTCTGTCTCTCCCACTTTAGTCGGATCGGATTCGATGAAAAGGGTCCTTATGAAGGGTAAATAGCAATTGGCATATCACGTTGTGGTTCATGCGTAGGTAAGAAACGTTCTTGCTAGAAACCCATAGCAGCCACGTAAAACATGCAACAACAATTAGAGGACGTCTAACTTGTTTTTGCAGGGTATGCTTTGTGATGTGATATGGCCAAGAAGAATGTGATGAATGATATGTGATGTATGAGATTGATCATGTTCTTGTAATAGGATTCACGACTTGCATGTCGATGAGTATGACAACCGGCAGGAGCCATAGGAGTTGTCTTTATTTTTTGTATGACCTGCGTGTCATTGAAGAACGCCATGTAAATTACTTTACTTTATTGCTAAACGCGTTAGCCATAGAAGTAGAAGTAGTCGTTGGCGTGACAACTTCATGAAGACACGATGATGGAGATCATGATGATGGAGATCATGGTGTCATGCCGGTGACGATGATGATCATGGAGCCCCGAAGATGGAGATCAAAAGGAGCAAAGTGATGATGGCCATATCATGTCACTATTTGATTGCATGTGATGTTTATCATGTTTATACATCTTATTTGCTTAGAACGACGGTAGTAAATAAGATGATCCCTTACAACAATTTCAAGAAGTGTTCTCCCCTAACTGTGCACCGTTGCGACAGTTCGCTGTTTCAAAACATCACGTGATGATCGGGTGTTTTATTCAGACGTTCAAATACAACGGGTGTTGACGAGCCTAGCATGTACAGACATGGCCTCGGAACACACGCGAAACACTTAGGGTTAACTTGACGAGCCTAGCATGTATAGACATGGCCTCGGAACATGGAGACCGAAAGGTCGAGCATGAGTCGTATAGAAGATACGATCAACATGAAGATGTTCACCGATGATGACTAGTCCGTCTCACGTGATGATCGGACACGGCCTAGTTTGACTCGGATCATGTAATCACTTAGATGACTAGAGGGATGTCTATCTGAGTGGGAGTTCATAAGATGAACTTAATTATCCTGAACATAGTCAAAAGGATTTTGCAAATTACGTCGTAGCTCACGCTTTAGTTCTACCGTTTTAGATATGTTCCTAGAGAAAAATTAGTTGAAAGTTGATAGTAGCAATTATGCGGACTAGGTCCGTAAACTGAGGATTGTCCTCATTGCTTCATAGAAGGCTTATGTCCTTAATGCACCACTCAGTGTGCTGAACCTCGAACGTTGTCTGTGGTTGTTGCGAACATCTGACATACACGTTTTGATAACTACGTGATAGTTCAGTTAAATGGTTTAGAGTTGAGGCACCAAAGACATTTTTGAAACGTCGCGAAACATATGAGATGTTTTGAGGGCTGAAATTGGGATTTTAGGCTCGTGCCCATGTCAAGAGGTATAAGACCTCCGATGACTTTCTTAACCTGCAAACTAAGGAGAAAAGCTCAATTGTTGAGCTTGTGCTCAGATTGTCTGAGTACAACAATCATTTGAATCGAGTGGGAGTTGATCTTCCAGATAAGACAGTGATGGTTCTCCAAAGTCATTGCCACCAAGCTGTTAGAGCTTCGTGATGAACTATAACATATCAGGGATAGATATGATGATCCTTGAAATATTCGCGTTGTTTGACACCGGGGAAGTAGAAATCAAGAAGGAGCATCAATTGTTGATGGTTGGTGAAACCACTAGTTTCAAGAAGGGCAAGGGAACAAAGGGATACTTCATGAAACGGCAATTCAGCTGCTGCTCTAGTGAGGAAACCCAAGGTTGAACCCAAACCCGAGACTAAGTGCTTCTGTAATAAGGGGAACAGTCACTAGAGCGGAATTACCCTAGATACTTGGTAGATGAGAAGGCTGGCAAGGTCGATAGAAGTATATTGGATATACATTATGTTAATGTGTACTTTACTAGTACTCCTAGTAGCACCAGGGTATTGGATACCGGTTCGGTTGCTAAGTGTTAGTAACTCGAAATAAAAGCTACGGAATAAACGGAGACTAGCTAAAGGTGAGCTGACGATATATGTTGGAAGTGTTTCCAAGGTTGATATGATCAAGCATCGCACGCTCCCTCTACCCCCGAGATTGGTGTTTGCGTTGAGCATAGACATGATTGGATTATGTCTATCGCAATACTGTTATTCATTTAAGGAGAATAATGGTTACTCTATTTTTGAATAATACCTTCAATGGTCTTGCACCTAAAGGAATGGTTTATTGAATCTCGGTCGTAGTGATACACATTTTCATGCCAAAAGATATAAGATAGTAATGATAGTACCACTTACTTGTGGCACTGCCATGTAAGTCATAATGGTATAAAACGCATGAAGAAGCTCCATGTTGATGGATCTTTGGACTCACTCGTTTTTGAAAAGTTTGAGACATGCGAACCATGTCTATTGGTGTATATGCATGAAGAAACTCCATGCAAATGGATCGTTCGGACTCACTTGATTTTGAATCACTTGAGATATGCAAATCATACCACATGGGCAAGATGACTGAAAAGCCTCATTTTCAGTAAGATGGAACAAGATAGCAACTTGTTGGAAGTAACACATTTTGATGTGTGCAGTCGAATGAGTGCTGAGGCATGCAGTGAATATCGTTATGTTCTTACTTCACAGATGATTCGAGTAGATGTTGAGAATATTTACTTGATGAAACACAAGTCTGAATTATTGAATGGTTCAAGTAATTTCAGAGTAAAGTAGAAGATCATTGTGACAAGAGGATAAAATGCCTATGATATGATCATAGAGATGAATATCTGAGTCACGAGTTTTGGCACACAATTAAGACATTGTGGAAATTGTTTCGCAATTAATACCGCCTGGAACACCATAGTGTGATGGTGTGTCCGAACATCATAGTTGCACCCTATTGGATATGGTGCGTACCATGATGTCTCTTATCGAATTACCACTATCGTTCATGGGTTAGGCATTAGAGACAACCACATTCACTTTAAATAGGGCACCACATAATTCCGTTGAGATGACACCGTATGAATTATGGTTTAGAGAAACCTAAGTTGTCGTTTCTTGAAAGTTTGGGGCTGCGACGCTTATGTGGAAAAGTTTCAGGATTGATAAGCTCGAACCCAAAGCGGATAAAATGCATCTTCATAGGACACCCAAAACAGTTGGGTATACCTCCTGTCTCAGATCCGAAAGCAATAAGGGATTGTTTCGAGAATCAGGTCCTTTCTCGAGGAAAAGTTTCTCTCGAAAGAATTGAGTGGGAGGATGGTGGAAACTTGATGAGGTTATTGAACCGTCTCTTCAACTAGTGTGTGGCAGGGCACAGGAAGTTGTTCCTGTGGCACCTACACCAATTGAAGTGGAAGCTTATGATAGTGATCATGAAGCTTCGGATCAAGTCACTCCCAAACCTCGTAGGATGACAAGGATGCGTACTACTTCAGAGTGGTACGTAATCCTGTCTTGAAGGTCATGTTGCTAGACAACAATGAACCTACGAGCTATGGAGAAGCGATGGTGGGCCCGGATTCCGATAAATGGCTTGAGGCCATAAAATCCGAGAGAGGATCCATGTATGAAAACAAAGTGTAGACTTTGGCAGAACGGCTCGATGGTCGTAAGGCTAATGAGTACAGATGGATTTCAAAAGGAAGACGGACAATGATGGTAAATTTCACCATTAAGAAAGCTCGACTTGTCGTTAAGATGTTTTCCGACAAGTTCAAGGAGTTGACTACGATGAGATTTTCTCACTCGTAGCGATGCTAAGAGTCTGTTGGAATTATATTAGCGATTACTGCATTATTTATGAAATCTTGCAGATAGGATGTCAAAACATTGTTTTCTCGACGATTTTAATGAGGAAAGGTTGTATGTGATACAACCGGAAGGTTTTGTCAATCCCGAAAGATGCTAATAAGTATGCAAAGCTCCAGCAATCCTTCTAAGGACTGGAGTGAGCATCTCGGAGTTGGAATGTATGCTTTGATGATGATCAAAAAATTTTGGGTTTGTACAAAGTTTATGAGAAACTTGTATTTCCAAAGAAGTGAGTGGGAGCACTATAGAATTTCTGATGAGTATATGTTGTTGACATATTGTTGATCAGAAATGACGTAGAATTTCTGGAAAGCATATAGGGTTATTTTGAAAGTGTTTTTCAATGGAAAGCCTGGATTAAGCTACTTGAACATTGAGCATCAAGATCTATAAGGATAGATCAAAATGCTTAATAATACTTTCAAATGAGCACATACCTTGACATGATCTCGAAGGAGTTCAAGATGGATCAGTCAAAGAAGAAGTTCTTGCCTGAATTGTAAGGTACGAAGTTAAGACTTAAAGCTCGACCACGGCAGAATAGAGAGAAAGGACGAAGGTCGTCCCCTATGCTTAAGACGTAGGCTCTTCAGTATGCTATGCTGTGTACCGCACCTGAAGTGTGCCTTGCCATGAGTCAGTCAAGGGGTACAAGAGTGATCCAAGAATGGATCACAGGACAGCGGTCAAAGTTATCCTTAGTAACTAGTGGACTAAGGAATTTTCTCGATTATGGAGGTGGTAAAAGAGTTCGTCGTAAAGGTTACGTCGATGCAAGCTTGACACCTATCCGGATTGCTCTGAGTAGAGATACCGGATACGTATAATGGAGCAACAATTTAGAATAGCTCCAAGTAGAACAATTATTTGGAATAGATCCAAATAGAGCGTGGTAGCTGCATCTAGGAGATGACATAGAGATTTGTAAAGCACACACGGATCTGAAAGGTTCAGACCCGTTGACTAAAACCTCTCTCACAAGCAACATGATCAAACATAAAACTCATTGAGTGTTAATCACATAGTGATGTGAACTAGACTACTGACTCTAGTAAACTCTTGGGTATTAGTCACATGGTGATGTGACCTGTGAGTGTTAATCACATGGCGATGTGAACTAGATTATTGACTCTAGTGCAAGTGGGAGACTGTTGGAAATATGCCCTAGAGGCAATAATAAAAGTATTATTATTATATTTCCTTGTTCATGATAATTGTCTTTTATTCATGCTATAACTGTATTATCCGGAAATCGTAATACACGTGTGAATATATAGACCACAATATGTCCCTAGTGAGCCTCTAGTTGACTAGCTCGTTGTGATCAACAGATAGTCATGGTTTCCTGGCTATGGACATTGGATGTCGTTGATAACGGGATCACATCATTAGGAGAATGATGTGATGGACAAGACCCAATCCTAAGACTAGCACAAAAAATCGAGTAGTTCATTTGCTAGAGCTTTGCCAATGTCAAGTATCTCTTCCTTTGACCATGAGATCGTGTAACTCCTGGATACCGTAGGAGTGCCTTGGGTGTATCAAACGTCACAACGTAACTAGGTGACTATAAAGGTGCACTACAGGTATCTCCGAAAGTATCTATTGTTTTATGCGGATCAAGACTGGGATTTGTCACTCCGTGTAAACGGAGAGGTATCTCTGGGCCCACTCGGTAGGACATCATCATATGCGCAATGTGACCAAGGAGTTGATCACGGGATGATGTGTTACGGAACGAGTAAAGTGACTTGCCGGTAACGAGATTGAACAAGGTATTGGATACCGACGATCGAATCTCGGGCAAGTAACATACCGATAGACAAAGGGAATTGAATACGGGATTGATTAAGTCCTTGACATCGTGGTTCATCCGATGAGATCATCGTGGAACATGTGGGAGCCAACATGGGTATCCAGATCCCGCTGTTGGTTATTGACCGGAGAACATCTCGGTCATGACTACATGTCTCCCGAACCCGTAGGGTCTACACACTTAAGGTTCGATGACGCTAGGGTTATAAAGGAAGTTTGTATGTGGTTACCGAATGTTGTTCGGAGTCCCGGATGAGATCCCGGACGTCACGAGGAGTTCCGGAATGGTCCGGAGGTAAATATTTATATATAGGAAGTCCTGTTTCGGCCATCGGGACAAGTTTCGGGGTCATCGGTATTGTACCGGGACCACCGGAAGGGTCCCGGGGGCCCACCGGGTGGGGCCACCTGCCCCGGGGGGCCACATGGGCTGTAGGGGGTGCGCCTTGGCCTACATGGGCCAAGGGCACCAGCCCCAAGAGGCCCATGCGCAAGGAAACTTGGAGAGGGAAGAGTCCTAAAAGGGGAAGGCACCTCCGAGGTGCCTTGGGGAGGATGGACTCCTCCCCATCCTTAGCCGCACCCCTTCCTTGGAGGAGGGGGCAAGGCTGCGCCCTCCCCCTCTCCCTTGGCCCTATATATAGTGGGGAAAAGGAGGAGCAATCATACCCAAGGCCTTTGGTTGCCTCCCTCTCCCTCCCGTGACACATCTCCTCTCCCGTAGGTGCTCGGCGAAGCCCTGCAGGGATTGCCACGCTCCTCCATCACCACCACGCCGTTGTGCTGGTGTTGGATGGAGTCTTCCTCAACCTCTCCCTCTCTCCTTGCTGGATCAAGGCGTGGGAGACGTCACCGGGCTGTACGTGTGTTGAACGCGGAGGTGCCGTCCGTTCGGCACTTGATCATCGGTGATCTGAATCACGACGAGTACGACTCCATCAACCCCGTTCACTTGAACGCTTCCGCTTAGCGATCTACAAGGGTATGTAGATGCAAACTCTCCTCTTCTTTCTACTCGTTGCTGGTCTCTCCATAGATAGATCTTGGTGACGCGTAGGAAAATTTTGAATTTCTGCTACGTTCCCCAACAGATAGTAGCTATGATGCGGACTAGATCCGTGATCAGAGGTGTATCCTCATTGTTGCACAAAAGAATTATGTCCTTGATGCACCGCTAGGTGACAGACCTATTGCAGGAGCAGATGCAGACGTTATGAACATTTGGCTAGCTCAATATGATGACTACTTGATAGTTTAGTGCACCATGCTTTACGGCTTAGAACCGGGACTTCAAAAACATTTTTCAAACGTCACGGAGCATATGAGATGTTCCAAGAGCTGAAATTGGTATTTCAGACTCATGCCCGTGTCAAGAGGTATGAGACCTACGAAAAGTACTTCTCCTAAAAGATGGAGGAGAATTGCTCAACTAGTGAGCATGTGCTCAGAATGTCTGGGTACTACAATCACTTGAATCAAGTGGGATTTAATCTTCCAGATAAGATAGTGATTGACAGAGTTCTCTAGTCACCATCACCAAGTTACTGGAACTTCGTGATGAACTATAATATGCAAGGGATGACGAAAATGATTCCCGAGCTCTTCGTGATGCTGAAATCGACGAAGGTAGAAATCAAGAAAGAGCATGAAGTGTTGATGATTAAACAAGACCCACTAGTTTCAAGAAAAGGGGAAAGGGAAAGAAAGGTAACTTCAAGAAGAATGGCAAGAAAGTTGTCACTCCCATGAAGAAGCCCAAAGCTGGACCTAAGCCTGAAATTGAGTGCTTCTACTGCAAAGGAAATGGTCACTGGAAGTGGAACTGCCCCAAATATCTGGCGGATAAGAAGGATGGCAAAGTGAACAAAGATATATTTGATATACATATTATTGATGTGTACCTTACTAGTGCTCGTAGTAATCCCTGGGTATTTGATACTTGTTCGGTTGCTAAGATTAGTAACTCAAAACAGGAGTTGCAGAATAAATAGAGACTAGTTGAGGATGAAGTGATGATGTGTGTTGGAAGTGGTTCCAAGATTGATATGATCATCATTGAGCACTCCATTTTTCCTTCGGGGTTAGTATTTGAACTAAAAATAAATGTTATTTAGTATTTTCGTTGAGCATAAATATGATTGGATCGCGTCTATTGCGATACGGTTATTCATTTAAGTCAGAGAATAATTGTAGTTTTGTTTACATGAATAAAACCTTCTATGGTCTTACATCCAATGTAAATGGTTTACTAAATCTCGATCACAGTGATACACATAATATTGATTCCAAAAGATATAAGTTTAATAATGATAATGCAACTTATTTGTGGCACTACTGTTTAGGTCATATTGGTGTAAAGCGCACGAAGAAACTCCATGCTGATGGGCTTTTGGAATCACTTGATGCTTGCGAACCATGCCTCATGGGCAAGATGACTAAGACTCCGTTCTCCAGAACAATGGAACGAGCTAATGACTTATTGGGAATAATACATACCGATGTATGCGGTCCGATGAGTGTTGAGGCTCGTGGCAGGTATCATTATTTTCTGACCTTCACAGACAATTTGAGCAGATATGGATATATCTACTTGATGAAACATAAGTCTAAAACATTTGAAAAGTTCAAAGAGTTTCAGAGTGAAGTGGAAAATCATCGTAACAAGAAAATAAAGTTTCTATGATCTGATCATGGAGGTGAATATTTGAGTTACGAGTTTGGCCTTTAATTAAAACAATGTGGAAGAATTTCACAAACTCATGCCACTTGGAACACCACAGCATAATGGTGTGTCCGAACATCGTAACCGTACTTTATTAGATATGGTGCGATCTATGATGTCTCTTACCGATTAACCATTATCATTTTGTGGGTATGCATTAGAGACAGCTGCATTCACGTTAAATAGGGCACCGTCTAAAAATCCGTTGAGACGACTGCTACCTCCTGAGCACTGCGTTGGATTTCCCCGAAGAGGAGAGGATGATGCAGCAAAGTAGCGTAAGTATTTCCCTCAGTTTTTGAGAACCAAGGTATCAATCCAGTAGGAGACAACGCACAAGTCCCTCATACCTACACAAAACGATAGCTACTCGCAACCAACGCGATTAGGGGTTGTCAATCCCTTCACGGTCACTTACGAGAGTGAGATTTGATAGAGATGATAAACAATATTTTTGGTATTTTTGATATAAAGATGCAAAGTTAAAAGTAAAAAAGCAAAGTAAAACAAATCAAGTAATAAAGTAATGGAGATTGATATGATGAGAATAGACCCGGGGGCCATAGGTTTCACTACTGGCTTCTCTCAAGAGCATAAGTATTCTACGGTGGGTGAACAAATTACTATTGAGCAATTGATAGAAAAGCGAATAATTATGACGTTATCTAGGTATGATCATGTATATAGGCATCACATCCAAAACAAGTAGATCGAAACGATTCTGCATCTACTACTATTACTCCACTCATCGACCGCTATCCAGCATGCATCTAGAGTATTAAGTTAAAAACAGAGTAACACCTTAAGCAAGATGACATGATGTAGAGGGATAAATTCATGCAATATGATAAAAAAACATCTTGTTATCCTTGATGGCAACAATACAATATGTGCCTTGCTGCCCCTGCTGTCACTGGGATAGGACACCGCAAGATTGAACCCAAAGCTAAACACTTCTCCCATTGCAAGAACTACCAATCTAGTTGGCCAAACCAAACGGATAAATCGAAGAGACTTGCAAAGATAACTCAATCATACATAAAAGAATTCAGAGAAGATTCAAATATTATTCATAGATAAGCCGGATCACAAACCCACAATTCATCGGTCTCAACAAACACACCACAAAAAGAAGATTACATCGAATAGATATCCACGAGAGAGGGGGAGAACATTGTATTGAGATCCAAAAAGAGAGAAGAAGCCATCTAGCTACTAGCTATGGACCCAAAGGTCTGAAGTAAACTACTCACACTTCATCGGAGAGGCTATGGTGTTAATGTAGAAGCCCTCCATGGTGGATGCCCCCTCCGGCGGAGCTCCGGAACAGGCCCCAAGATGGGATCTCGTGGATACAGAAAGTTGCGGCGGTGGAATTAGGTTTTTGGATCCGTATTTGATCTGTCCGGGGTACGTAGGTATATATAGGAGGAAGGAGTATGTCGGTGCAGCAACAGGGGGGGCACGAGGTAGGGGGCGCACCCAGGGGGGAGGGCGCGCCCCCCACCCTCGTGACTGCCTCGGTTGTTCCTTGGAGCAGGGTCCATGTCTCCTGGATCACGTTCGGTGAGAAAATCATGTTCCCGAAGGTTTCATTCCGTTTGGACTCCGTTTGATATTCTGTTTCTTCAAAACACTGAAATAGGCAAAAAGACAACAATTCTGGGCTGGGCCTCCGGTTAATAGGTTAGTCCCAAAAATAATATAAAAGTGGAAAATAAAGCCTAATATAGTCCAAAATAGTAGATAAAGTAGCACGGAGCAATCAAAATTATAGATACGTTGGAGACGTATCAGGCATCCCCAAGCTTAATTCATGCTCGTCCTCGAGTAGGTAAATGATAAAAAAGAATTTTTGATGCGGAGTGATACTTTAGCATAATTTCAATGTAAATGTCCTTAATTGTAGTATGAATATTCAGATCCGAAAGATTCAAGACAAAAGTTCATATTGACATAAAAATAATAATACTTCAAGCATACTAATCAAGGCAATCATGTCTTCTCAAAATAGCATGGCAAAAGCAAGTTCATCCCTACAAAATCATATAGTCTGGCTGTTGCTCTATCTTCATCACACAAAGTATTTAATCATGCACAACCCCGATGACAAGCCAAGCAATTGTTTCATACTTTAGTAATATCAAACTCTTTCAACTTTCACGCAATACATGAGCGTGAGCCATGGACATAGCACTATATGTGGAATAGAATGGTGGTTGTGGAGAATACAAAAAGGAGAAGATAATCTCACATCAACTAGGCGTATCAACGGGCTATGGAGATGCCCATTAATAGATATCAATGTGAGTGAGTAGGGATTGCCATGCAACGGATGCACTAGAGCTATAAATATATGAAAGCTCAACAAAAGAAACTAAGTGGGTGTGCATCCAACTTGCTTGCTCACGAAGACCTAGGGCACTTTTGAGGAAGCCCATCATTGGAATATACAAGCCAAGTTCTATAATGAAAAATTCCCACTAGTATATGAAAGTGACAACATATGAGACTCTCTATCATGAAGATCATGGTGCTACTTTGAAGCACAAGTGTGGTAAAAGGATAGTAGCATTGTCCCTTCTCTCTTTTTCTCTCATATTTTTATTTTATTTTATTTGGGCCTTTTCTCTTTTTTTGGCCTATTTTTTATATATATATTTCGTCCGGAGTCTCATCCCGACTTTTGGGGGAATCATAGTCTCCATCATCCTTTCCTCACTGGGACAATGCTCTAATATGATCATCACACTTTTATTTTTCTTACAACTCAACAATTACAACTCGATACTTAGAACAAAATATGACTCTATATGAATGCCTCCGGCGGTGTACCGGGATATGCAATGAATCAAGAGCGACATGTATGAAAATTATGAAGGTGGCCTTGCCACAAATACAATGTCAACTACATATTCATGCAAAAAGCAATATGACAAAAGTAATGTGTGTCATATGAACGGAACGGTGGAAAGTTGCATGGCAATATATCTCGGAATGGCTATGGAAATGCCATGATAGGTAGGTATGGTGGATGTTTTGAGGAAGGTATATGGTGGGTGTATGATACCGGCGAAAAGTGCGCGGTATTAGAGAGGCTAGCAATGGTGGAAGGGTGAAAGGGTGCGTATAATCCATGGACTCAACACTAATCAAAAGAACTCATGCACTTGTTGCAAAAATTTAGAAGTCATCAAAAACCAAAGCACTACACGCATACTCCTAGGGGGATAGATTAGTAGGAAAAGACCATCGCTCGTCCCCGACCGCCACTCATAAGGAAGACAATCAATAAATAAAATTGTGCTCCAACTTCATCACAAAGCGGTTCACCATACGTGCATGCTACAGGAATCACAAACTTCAACACAAGCATTCTTTAAATTCATAATCACCCCAACTAGCATTGCTTTGATATTATCACCTCCATATCTCAAAACAATTATCAAGCATCAAACTTATCTTAGTATTCAACGTACTCAAAAGAAAGTTTCACATATCTTGAATACCAAGTATATTAACATTTAAGCAAATTACCATGCTATTAACAACTCTCAAAATAATATAAGTGAAGCATGAGAGATCAATAGTTTCTTTAAAACAAATCCACCACCATGCTCTAAAAGATATAAGTGAAGTACTAGAGCAAAAATTATCACGCTCAAAAGATATAAGTGAAGCACTATGAGCAAAACTTTCAAGCTCAAAAGATATAAGTGAAGCACATAGAGTATTCTAGCAAATTCCAATTGGTGTATGGCTCTCTCAAAAGGTGTGTACAGCAAGGATGATTGTGGTAAACTAACAATCAAATACGAAAATAATACAATACGCTCCAAGCAAAACACATAACATGTGGTGAATAAAAATATAGCTCCAAGTAAATTACCGATGGAAGTAGACGAAAGAGGGGATGCCTTCCGGGGCATCCCCAAGCTTTGACTTTTTGGTGTCCTTGGATTATCTTGGGGGTGACATGGGAATCCCCAAGCTTTGTCTCTTGCCCCTCCTTGTTCCATAATCCATCAAAAGAATTCACCCAAAACTTGAAAACTTCACAACACAAAACTCAATAGAAATCTCGTGAGCTCCGTTAGTGAAAGAAAACAAAAGACTACTTTAAGGTACTGTAATGAACTCATTCTTTATTTATATTGGTGTTAAACTGACTGTATTCCAACTTCCTTATGGTTTATAAACTAATTTATTAGCCATAGATGCATTGAAATAAGCAAACAACACACGAAAAACAGAATCTGTCAAAAACAGAACAGTCTGTAGCAATCTGTAACTAACGCAAACTTATGGAACTCTAAAAATTCTACCAAAATAAGACGTACTGGAAAATTTGTTTATTGATCGGCAGCAAAAAGAATCAATGCAAAATCACGTTTCTGTGATTTGTTGAATGTTTTCTCGTGAGCGCAAAGTTTCTGTTTTTCAGCAGAATCAAATCAACTATCATCGTAGGTTATCCTATAGGTTCTACTTGGCACAAACAGTAATTAAAACATAAAACCACGTCCAAAAAGAGGCTAGATGGATTATTTATTCCTAAACAGAAGCAAAAACAAAAAACAAAAAATAAAATTGGGTTGCCTCCCAACAAGCGCTATCGTTTAACGCCCCTAGCTAGGCATAAAAGCAAGGATAGATCGGTTTTGCCATCTTTGGTAGGTAATTCTTCAATGAGGAATCTATCTTTGTTAGAAATTTCTTTCTTTCTAGTAATTATCAAACTCTTAGGCACAAGATCGAAAAATTCATTCATAGCAAATGGTTCCTTAATGATGGCAAAAAGATTGGGATGAACACTTATAGATTTAAGATCCGCAGTTTCCTTACTAGATGATTCACCCTTACTCTTAGGAACATAAGTAAGCTTAGGTTTTTTAGTAGACGAACTTGGAGTGTTTTGTACGGAAGAAAAAGTGGTTCCCAAGTTGGTAATGATACCCTCAAGTTTATCGATTCTTGTGGAATCTAGATTTATTTTCTCGTTAAGTATGGGTTCTTTTTCTTTAATATTTTTCAAAGTCATTCCTACCTTAGATCCATATTGGGTAATTTGATTGTGGATCTTTTTATCGATATTCTCAATTGATTCAATGGTAGAAACTTTATTCTCAATAATTTCAAGTCTTTGCATAACATGCTCCAAAGTTAACATAGTTCCATTAATCAAAGGAGGTGGTGAGCCAAATAAATCTATTAAAGCATTGTAAGAATCAAAAGTATGTCTACCCAAGAAATTCCCTCCGGTAATGGTATCAAGGATATATCTAAACCAAGGATTAGCACCTACATAAAAATTACGAAGAAGAACTGAAGTAGATTGCTTCCTGGTAGATCTATTTTGAGCATTGCAAATTCTATACCAAGTGTCTTTTAGATTTTCTCCCTCCCTTTGCTTAAAATTTAAAACTTCATTCTCGGGAGATAACAGAGAAGATAAGAGAATAGTCATAGTGACAAGGTGAACGAACTAACACACGAGCAAACAAAAAGGCAAACGAGAAAAAGGCGAAAAGGAAAGAGAGGATGAGATTGGGAAAGAGAGGGCAAATAAAACGGCAAGGGTGAAGTGGGGGAGAGGAAAACGAGAGGCAAATAATGTAATGCGAGAGATAGGGATTGTGATGGGTACTTGGTATGGTTGACTTGCTTGTGTGAGCCTCCCCAGCAACGGTGCCAGAAATTCTTCTTGCTACCTCTTGAGCACTGTGTTGGATTTCCCCGAAGAGGAGACGATGATGCAGCAAAGTAGCGTAAGTATTTCCCTTGGTTTTTGAGAACCAAGGTATCAATCCAGTAGGAGACCACGCACAAGTCCCTCGTACCTACACAAAACGATAGCTACTCGCAACCAACACGATTAGGGGTTGTCAATCCGTTCACGGTCACTTACGAGAGTGAGATCTGATAGAGATGACAAATAATATTTTTGGTATTTTTGATATAAAGATGCAAAGTGAAAAGTAAAAGGCAAAGTAAAAAACAAAGCAAGTAATAAAGTAATGGAGATTGATATGATGAGAATAGACCCTGGGGCCATAGGTTTCACTAGTGGCTTCTCTCAAGAGCATAAGTATTCTATGGTGGGTGAACAAATTACTGTTGAGCAATTGATAGAAAAGCGAATAATTATGACATTATCTAGGTATGATCATGTGTATAGGCATCACGTCCAAAACAAGTAGATCGAAACGATTCTGCATCTACTACTATTACTCCACTCATCGACCGCTATCCAGCATGCATCTAGAGTATTAAGTTAAAAACAGGGTAACGCCTTAAGCAAGATGACATGATGTAGAGGCATAAATTCATGCAATATGATAAAAACCCCATCTTGTTATCCTCGATGGCAACAATACAATACATGCCTTGCTGCCCCTGCTGTCACTGGGAAAGGACACCGCAAGATTGCACCCAAAGCTAAACACTTCTCCCATTGCAAGAACTACCAATCTAGTTGGCCAAACCAAACGGATAATTCGAAGAGACTTGCAAAGATAACTCAATCATACATAAAAGAATTCAGAGAAGATTCAAATATTATTCATAGATAAGCTGGATCATAAACCCACAATTCATCGATCTCAACAAACACATCGTAAAAAGAAGATTACATCGAATAGATCTCCACGAGAGAGGGGGAGAACATTGTAAAAGAGAGAAGAAGCCATCTAGCTACTAGCTATGGACCCGAAGGTCTGAAGTTACTCACACTTCATCGGAGAGGCTATGGTATGGATGTAGAAGCCCTCCGTGGTGGATGCCCCCTCCGGTGGAGCTCCGGAACAGGCCCCAAGATGGGATCTTGTGGATACAGAAAGTTGTGGCGGTGGAATTAGGTTTTTGGCTCCGTATTTAATCTGTCGGGGGTACGTAGGTATATATAGGAGGAAGGAATACGTCGGTGGAGCAACAGGGGGGCACGAGGTAGGGGGCGCCCAGGGGGGAGGGCACGCCCCCCACCCTTGTGACCGCCTCGGTTGTTCCTTGGAGCAGGGTCCAAGTCTCCTGGATCACGTTCGGTGAGAAAATCACGTTCCCGAAGGTTTCATTACGTTTGGACTCCGTTTGATATTCTGTTTCTTCGAAACACTGAAATAGGCAAAAAACAGCAATTCTGGGCTGGGCCTCCAGTTAATAGGTTAGTCCCAAAAATAATATAAAAGTGGAAAATAAAGCCCACTATAGTCCAAAATAGTAGATAAAGTAGCATGGAGCAATCGAAAATTATAGATACGTTGGAGACGTATCAACGACACTATATGAACTGTGGTTTAGCAAGAAACCTAAGCTGTTGTTTCTTAAAGTTTGGGGTTGCGATGCTTATGTGAAAAAGTTTCAATTGATAAGCTCGAACCCAAATCGGAGAAGTGCGTCTTCATAAGATACCCAAAGGAAACAGTTGGGTACACCTTCTATCACAGATCCGAAGGCAAGATGTTCGTTGCTAAAAATGGATCCTTTCTACAGAAGGAGTTTCTCTTGAAAGAAGTGAGTGGGAGGAGAGTAGAACTTGATGAGGTAATTGTACCTTCTCTCGAATTGGAAACTAGTTCATCACAAAAATCAGTTCCAGTGATTCCTACACCAATTAGTAGGAAGCTAATGATGATGACCATGAAACTTCAGATCAAGTTACTACGAACCTCGTAGGTCAACCAGAGTATGATCCGCACCAGAGTGGTATGGTAATCCTATTCTGGAAGTCATGTTACTAGACCATGATGAACCTACGAACTATGAGGAAGCGATGATGAGCCCAGATTCCGTGAAATGGCTTGAGGCCAAGGAATCTGAGATGGGATCCATGTATGAGGTCAAAGTGTGGACTTTGGCAGACTTGCCCGATGATCGGCAAGCCATTAAGAATAAATGGATCTTCAAGAGGAAGACAGACGCTGATAGTAGTGTTACTATCTACAAAGCTCAACTTGTCGCAAAAGATTTTCGACAAGTTCAAGGTGTTGACTACATGAGATTTTCTCAACTATAGCGATGCTTAAATCTGTATGAAATCTGGCAAATGGATGTCAAAACTGCATTCCTTCAATGGATATTTCTTAAAGAAGAGTTGTATATGATGCAACCAGAAGGTTTTTGTCGGGACCCCGACTCAATGCCACACCGATCTAGCATGTAACACCTCATATCACTTTGCGGCCTCATGCACGGTATCACCACGGGTGTCGCCTTACTAGGCCTGGGACCGTTTGCACCTTTTGGCACACGTATATGATAGTGTCGCTAGCATCCATATGACAAGGAGCCCGGGCTAACATGGCTAGTCGTGAACCCAAAGTGGCATTACTTACAGGGACAGACTTCGAGAACACCAAAAATCCATAAGGGACAACTAGGGAGTAAATCCAACGAAATCCTTATGGGGAGGTGGCCAACTTCTTCAATCAAGATACTACAATAATAGGTCTTCCGGCTGGGTGTGTTGGCCAAGACATCCACTTTATCGGGTTAGAAAGTGACCAATATTATAGTTCCTTGGAAACATTCCAACCATCATATCTGCCTGAGATTCAGATCTGGTTGGTGTCAGGATAATCCAGACTCATCGAGTCTAGAAAGAAAAATGAAAGTTTGCAACACAAATCGACGAGATGATGTTGTGAGATTCTCAAGAAATGAACTACGATAGCAGGCTCCAAAACATGAGCTAGTTCTACTACACACATGTAAACACACGGTCCCAGACAAGCATGACCACGTAGTAGTCTTATAATAAACACTACCGAGTTCTGGTTGGGAACCATCATCAAGGATATCAAAGTCTTTATGAAAGTCCATGGATTAGATCCCAAGCATAGACTTCTCTTCCTTGAACAAATCAATTAGTGGCTTGGTGTGCTAGGGAATACATATGGAGTGGAGGTAATTAATCTACCAAACTATAGGATACATTCACACAAACATAATTGACTTGGGATGATTCCATAGGAAGCAAAAAAACAAGCTTTCTCTAACTCATGGCGGCAACTTGCATCAACTGCTCATGAACTAGAGGAAGTCACTTCTTTCATCCAAACATATGCTTCATGAGATAGCATGAAGAAATGCCTTCAAAGTTTCCAACACTAGCTTAAAGTTCCACATGAATCATGGACAAGATGAAAATATTGCTGATGGGCTCAACAACAGGTCATCCAGATTTCCATGAAGATGGAATTCCACAGCTATGTGAACAAAGCGATAGCATTGGTCAGACCCAAAAGATATAATGGTGTATGCTCGAGGAAACGACCATGGGTAAGACAACATTACGAATATCGTTGGTTCTGATTTGATTTGATGATAGCCCATACTCAAATCAAAGATTGGATAAGATGGTAGGTGCATTAACTGATCACGAGGGTCAATTGATGGAAATACCATCTTTCTTCAACACATATACAAGATATACCTTAAAATGAATTAAGTTGGACAAGCTTTTATCTTCTAGCTATCCAAGTTGTTGTTCAGCTTAACCAACTAGCTCAGGAGTATCCGATACAAATTCTTGGAGAAGGGGTGGTTTACAGGGATAAACCAGTTTGATCAGGAACTCAACATAGCGGACAGGTGACGACCTGGTGATACTTCCTAGAAGATATTCAGAAAATCATGAACCACCGATATGTTACTAAGCTCGAGAACAATCTTGCTTTTCAGAGCAAAACGATTTGATCAAATGAGCGAGGGATTGACAAAATCCTAACTCACCGACCGAAGAGTGCACCCGAAATAGGGACTAGGTAGCACAATAAACCTTATGGTGATGATTCAATAACCAACACGCTAGAATGAGATTGTTGTCCATTAACTACCAAGCAACACGGTTGCTAGGAATATTGATTTCACACATCATAGTTCACTTGTCGGCATTCCGGTTCAACAACATGGGGACCGAGGAATGAATAATTATGGCGAGAAGTATCACTGCACCAAGAATTCATAAGATGGAGTGCAATTCCTATGACTTTCTTGACATAAAGAGGGTAATACTCTAGGGTAGAACAGAACAAAAGCTAGATTGGCATTATGATCTGTGGAATACAACTGCTTTGACCTAATCCCAGAGATGGATGATGTACTGGAGTTTGTTTCTCCTAGTCATTCCGAAATAGAATGGCTTGATGGACCACAAGAATAATAGGCATCGATGAACAAAGGCACGCATACTCTTGACTGTCAATTGATAGACGAAGGTCAGAAAACAACTAAAGAGGGACAACTCAAAAGAACATATGATTTTCTGAGTTGTGGATGCATAGATTAGCATGTCGAACGCGTTCAACATATTTCTTCCAGATAATCCATGCAAAAAGGTTGAGTTGGCAGAGTCACAATATAGAATGAAGAACTCATCGAGAGCACTCCTGTTGTGATCTTTTGATCCAACAAACTTCTGCCATAATTGGTTCATAGTATTTGGAAGAAGGAAATACCACAGACCTCGAGGACTAATGCAAAGGTTACTAATATCCTAGAGGGACTAGCAACACTATCAACATGAAGTAAGTAGGGTGAATCTCGGGTTCAGAGACCCAGGAGTAGAATGCCTACTAACTATGTGGCATCACGGAATGCCTTCGGGAATGATGGCCAAGGTCATCACACTGGAAACACAGAACATGGCTAGATCACTAGATGATCCCCTAAGACACCTAGGGTCATAATAATAACTCCAACATATATGTCGTGGGAAAAGAGCATCTCAACTCACTGATTAGTGTGGTTAACCTGGCCCAAAGGTACGGCGGGAACGGGAAGAAGGGATTTGCAAATGCATCAGACTATTTAGAAACCTGGGATGACTCGGACAGCATAACGGCTGTAAATGCTCAAAATGATTTGAGACATCCTACAAAATGGTGGCATAACCTCTTAGCATCACAATATCAAGGTTCCGAGGCCAGCTATGAACACACGAAAGTAGTAGGGACTGAACCGAGGCTTGAATTCATCAATCCTATAGTCTACGGATTAGTAATACGTGATCCTGATAGAAGGAAGAGAGAGCCTAGTTCCTTAACCTAGTAGGAAGGATAAGATAACTCGAATCAGAAGGGCATGAGGTATAAGGAGTAAAAAGAGCCTTATGTTCCATCCCACAATCAATTCCCTTATATAACTAAAGAATTTCTAGACTCAACTTTGACCAGTTTGGCTTGGTAATCCTACAGGCAGTCAGGCTCTGATACCAAAGATGTCAGGACCCCGACTTAATACCACACCGATCTAGCATGTAACACATCATATCACTTTGCGGCCTCACACATGGTATCCCCACGGGTGTCGCCTTACCAGGCCCGGGACCGTTTGCGCCTTTTGGCACACGTATATGATAGTGTCGCTAGCATCCATATGACAAGGAGCCCGGGCTGACATGGCTAGTCATGAACCGAAAGTGTTACTAACTTACAGGGACAGGCATACATGACCCAACAACGAATGTGTCGGTCTACAGCGAGTGAATCCGGGCTGTAGCAGCTGGGCTAGCAGGACTCCAGAGAATCTGGGCTGTAGCAGGCTAACAGGACTCCAGTAGACAACGCGTGACATTTCCCCGAAGGGACAGACACATGAACAAAGAAGGACACATGCCGGCCAGCCTAAGTGTTCCGGAGCAGTAGCAAGCTACCATGGCTCAGTGGAAGCACTAGGAGACATTTCCCGGTAAGAGAGGCTACCAAGGATAAACAACTAGGTTGTCAGATCCCACACATACCAAGCATTTCAATAACATACACACAATATGCTTGATATGTGCAAATAAAACATGGCATCACAACATGACTCTACGACTCAAGTATTTTATTCAATAGGCTCCGAGGAGCGAGATATTGCAAACATGGGTCTCATGACCGAACATTCAGAGCATACAAGTCAAAGCACACGCAGAAGCATAACATGTCTGAGTACAGACAACTATAAATGAAAAAGGCTGAGAAGCCTGACTATCTACCAGATCCTGTCAAGGGCACAAGATCATAGCTGAGGTAACAAGCTAAACGTCAAAGTCCACACGGTACTACTAGTGAGACTGAAGTCTCTCTGCAAAAACATAAAATAGGCAAACGTGAGTATAAATGTACCCAGCAAGACTTACATCAGAACTAACTACATATGCATCAGTATGAACAAAGGGGGTGGTGGGGTTTAACTGCAGCAAGCCAGCTTTGACTTGGTGGCTATCCTAAACTACGACTGCAAGCAACTCTTTTGAGGTGGCGCACACGAGTCCACATATTCACCATATCAATACACCACTATGGATCCGCTCTCGTCTCCCTACGAGAACGCCATCCATAGCACTCACGCTTTATCTTGCGCATTTTGGAGTATCCACTTTCACTTGTCTATGAACTGTACAGGAAACCCAGAAGTCCTTTACCGCGGACACGGCTATTCGAATAGATTATATTAACCCTGCAGGGGTGTACTTCTTCACACCCACTCTCGCCTCTTACCACCATGTACACGTCATGTATCTCGACAACCTTCAAGCGGAAGCCTGGCGAGGGTGTCGGCCACGACCTGACTAACCACACAAGTCTCTCGTCCAGGTTTATCGTCTATTCGGGTTCCATCCGCAAGGAGATCCGGCCGGGGTGTCGCTCACGGCCCCAAACGATGTGTGCAGGGTTCCCAAGCCCACCATTCGGGTGCCACTTGGTACATCAGGCCACTGTGCCTAGTCTGTCCCAAGCCGACCTATATCGGGTGCCACTTGGTAGACTACTAACACTACCTACAAACACTAGAAACTAGTTGCAACTCTTGGACAGAGATCATGTTGATTAATAAGTCGAGAGGGTTACCGGAACCCAATGTGTGGTAGTAACTGTTCATGGATCACAAACACAGAACTAAGTTCCTGAGGATGGGTGCAATCAGACAACCCACCATGTACTCCTACATGGCCTCTCATTGCTACCTTTACCAAATCATGTTCACACACTTAGATCTCAACAGTAGGACATGTTCACCACATTCCAATTCATCCCTGATGAATCAGTACTGACACAACTCTAAGCAATAGCAGGCATGACAAACAAGCATGAATGAGTAGGCACATCAGGGCTCAAACAACTCCTACTCATGCTAGTGGGTTTCATCTATTTAATGTGGCAATGACAGGTCATGCAGAGGAAAGGGGTTCAACTACCGCAGCATGTAACAGTTGAATCGTTGTTGTCCTAATGCAGTAAAAGAGAGCAAGAGTGAGAGAGTGGGATTGTATCGGAATGAACAAAGGGGTTTTGCTTGCCTGGCAATTCTGAAGATAGTATTGCTCTTCATCGGTGTCAACGATCACATTGTCGGAACCACGTCTATCGAGAGGGGTCAAACACCGGCAAACAAAGAAGAACACAATCAATGCAATGCACAATATGATGCATGATCATGACATGTCAATATGCTGTGTTTTGAGCTAATGCAACTAGCAACGGGTTAAATGAAGTTGGTTTGAATCCAAGATTCAGATTCAAACTTCATATGTGGATATTCAAATGCCATTAAAATGATTTGTCCTAAACAGCAGCTATAAATTGTTCTAACATGCATGAAAATGATACAGATGGATAGAATGGATTTTTTTTTATCATTTTTCATATATAAATTATTTCATTCTAAGTTACGGTTGAATATATATGAATTTTGGAAGTTTATAACATTTTTTGGAATTTCCTGGCTATTTTAGAATTAAGCTAATTGCAGAAAAGAGTTACTATGTCAGCATGACATCATGATAACCTCAGCAGGTCAAGGGTAACCCAGGTCAAACTGACCGGTGGGTCCCGCATGTCAGTGACTAACCTAACTAACTGGGCTAATTAGCATTTGACTTAAGCTAACCCGGGTTAATTAGGCGGGCTTGGCCCGCATGTTAGTGAGCCAGGGGAGATCAAACCTCTGGTCAACGAGGTCAAACTCGCCGGCGGCTCAACACCGGCGGTGACAGACGCGGCGGAGGGACTCGGGAAACGCCCTCCGGCGACCAAAACAGCGGCGAAGATCATCTACGCGGAGCTGGGACTCGCCCGCATCCATCTGTGCAAACGGTAGGGCTGAGGTAGCTCGAGCTCACCGGAGGCAAGCTCGTGGCGGTGGCCGGAGTTCAGGCACGCACGGGGATGGGGCTACGAAGCATGGCGTGAGCAGACGAGAGGCTCCACGGGTTCCTGGGATCACCAGGAGCACGCCAGGATAACTACTACCAGCGGAAGAGCTCGGAGACTCCGCGTGCAATGGCAATGGACGAAGGCGGCGCGAGAGCTCGCGGGGCAGCAGTTGTGGCACGAACTCGAGCAAGGGGGTGGAGGGGAAACGGAGGAGAGCTCACGAGGGGTCGGATGGGGCAGACGATGAGCTCGGGGACGTCCTGTCGGCGGCGAATCGGCGGCGGCGGTGATCGGCTCCTGAGGTGGAAGACGGTGGTGATGACGACGCTACGGCGCGTCCCAGCTCATTTGACTCTGTGGAGATGATGAGGATGACAACAGAGAGCTCGGGGATGCGTCGGAGAGACGAGGGGGGTGTGGTAGCCGTGGCGGCAGCGAACGGCGGCGACGGCTCCGCTCGGCTTCGGGAGAGAGAGCGAAAGAGGTGAGGCAGGGAGAGAGGGGAGCGGTCGAGGGGGTCCAGGGTGCTGCGTGGCCGCCTTAGCGGCCTCCAGAAGTGGCGGGAAGCAGGAGGTGGCCGGGGCCGCGTGCGCACGTGCGGGGCACATGCCCTTCGTCCTCCTGGCAAAAGGAGGAAGACGACAGGGGAGGTGGAGATGGGCTGGGCTGGCTTCAGCAGTAGGCCGCACAGGTAGGCACCAGGTAGGTTTTCTCTCTCTCTCTCTGGTAATTTGTTTTTTTTTCTATTTATTTTGATCTGTTTGAATTAGTAAAAATACTAACTCATTTTGTAAAATCATGAAAATAATTTTGGGCACTATTTGAAATGTATGCAACAGCCCTCATTTAGTTTCAGAATTATTTGAGCATTTAAATTATTTATAGCATTTAAATGCCCAAATTCAAATACTTTATGAATTAATTTGAAAATCGAAAATGGACCTAGAAATATGTGCACCATTTTTGGTAGAGGTTTAAACCAATCCAAAAATGATGAACTTTTCTGAAGGGCATTTTGGGTTCATTGAGAATATTTTTATTTGAACCTAGTTGATTTGATCTGGTGCTAGGGTTTGAGCAATCCCCATTTGAACTTTCAAATAAATTTAGACATGATGCAACAACCAAGCTAGTCCATGTGCATAGCAAGGCTAGGGATGTGACAACTCACCCCCACTAAATAAGAATCTCGTCCCGAGATTCAAGACATGAGGTAAGAGGACAAAGGGGACACAAACTAACACAATCTTCATGATCCAATTGCTCTTCTCAAAAATGTTGATTCATTGCATCATCTTGATCTTGACATCTTTCTTTGAGAACTCCATTCAACATGACCACGAGAAGAAATGAAAACTCTAGAAGAATCGATCTTCTCGAGGATCGAGCAACTTATGATCAACTCACAGAATGAGGCATAGAACACCTCTTGAGCTGAGATGTTCAAACACACTTCGAGAGGGATGGAAGAACAGATGACGGGGGTTCAATTTGGTAGGCAACAATTCCATGCTTGAGGAGATGGTGAATGGTTTCAAGATAGCGATGAAATAATTGCAATGATTCCATAACGGGGCACCTTAGAGAAGGTGACTCATAGAATTATTCCCTTAAGTGGCAAAAAGAATTACCTTTGATTCAGAGATCATTGGCACTCTTTATACCAGCCTAAGGCAATTCTCGAGCGATCGTTTGGAGGGGTTCGGTAGAATGGCATACCAGATTAGAATGGATGATGTGGGTTACCTTGTTGAAAACAACACAAGGGATGATTTTAGAAACTGGGGAGAAGCTCAACAGTAGAGAGTGAGTCCACTATTTGAATAGTTATAGCATAACCGAGGAAATTGAGAGCAATCCAGTTAGTGCTGATGATAACACCTTGCGCTTGTGCGTGCTCTCAAGAACTTGAACATTTCCATACTCATCAAGGTCTTACCAACATCCGTGCCGAGGATCCTGGCAACACATCTTACTACCGTGATGAATAGTGATGGACAATGCAGATGCAAAGGAAGAGAACGCTTTCTCAGATTTACCTTAGCGAGGCCAAGGAAACAAGATCTGGATGATTGACCGAGAGACATTTAGCACTCCGCCTCTAATGTTCTCCTTGATGAGCTAGCGTATCCCATACCTAAATATGGTTTGATATCTAGAACATCAAGTAAAAGGTCAGACTTCGGGAACACCAAAAATCCATAAGGGACAACTAGGGAGTAAATCCTACGAAATCCTTATTGGGAGGTGGCCAACTTCTTCAATCAAGATACTACAATAATAGGTCTTCCGGCTGGGTGTGTTGGCCAAGACATCCACCTTATCGGGTTACAGAGTGAACAATATTATAGTTACTTGGAAACATTCCAACCATCATATCTGCCTGAGATTCGGATCTGGTTGGTGTCAGGATAATCCAGACTCATCGAGTCTAGAAAGAAAACTAAAAGTTTGCAACACAAATCGATGAGACGATGTTGCGAGATTCTCGGGAAATGAACTACGATAGCAGGCTCCAAAACATGAGCTAGTTCTGCTACACACATGTAAACACGCAGTCCCAGACAAGCATGACCACGTAGTAGTCTTATAATAAACACTACCGAGTTCTGGTTGGGAACCATCATCAAGGATATCAAAGTCTTTACGCAAGTCCATGGATTAGATCAGAAGCATAGACTTCTCTTCCTTGAACAAATCAATTAGTGGCTTGGTGTGCTAGGGAATACATATGGAGTGGAGGTAATTAATCTACCAAACCATAGGATACATTCACACATGCATAATTGACTTGGGATGATTCCACAGGAAGCAAAAAAACAAGCTTTCTCTAATTCACGGTGGCAACATGCATCAACTGCTCATGAATTAGAGGAAGTCACTTCTTTCATCCAAACATATGCTTCATGAGCTAGCATAAATAAATGCTTTCAAAGTTTCCAACACTAGCTTAATTTTCCACATGACTCATGGACAAGATGAAAATATTGTTGATGGGCTCAACAACAGGTCATCCAGATTTCCATGAAGATGGAATTCCACAGCTATGTGAACAAAGCGATAGCATTGGTCAGACCCAAAAGATATAATGGTGTATGCTCGAGGAAACGACCATGGGTAAGACAACATTACGAATATCGTTGGTTCTGATTTGATTTGATGATAGCCCATACTCAAATCAAAGATTGGATAAAATGGTAGGTGCATTAACTGATCATGAGGGTCAATCGATGGAAATACCATCTTTCTTCAACACACATACAAGATATCCCTTAAAATGAACTAAGTCGGACAAGCTTTCATCTTCCAACTCTCCAAGTTGTTGTTCAGCTTAACCAACTAGCTCAGGGGTATCCAACACAAATTCTTGGAGAAGGGGTGGTTTACAGGGATAAACCAATTTGATCACGAACTCAACATAGCGGCCAGGTGATGACCTGGTGATACTTCCGAGAAGATATTCAGAAAATCACGAACCACTGATATGTTACTAAGCTCGAGAACAATCTTGCTTTTCAGAGCAAAATGATATGATCAAATGAGCGAGGGATTGAAAAAATCCTAACTCACCGACCGAAGAGTGCACCAGAAATAGGGACTAGGTAGCACAATAAACCTTATGGTGATGATTCAATAACCAACACGCTAGAATGAGATTGTTGTCCATTAACTACCAAGCAACACGGTTGCTAGGAATATTGATTTCACACATCATAGTTCACTTGTCGGCATTCCGGTTCAACAACACGGGGACCGAGGAATGCATAATGATGGCGAGAAGTATCACTGCACCAAGAATTCATAAGATGGTGTGCAATTCCTATGACTTTCTTGACATAAAGAGGGTAATACTCTAGGGTAGAACAGAACAAAAGCTGGATTGGCATTTTCATATGTGGAATAAAACTAATTTGACCCAATCCCAGAGATGGACGAGGTACTGGAGTTTGTTTCTCCTAGTCATTCCGGAATAGAATGGCTTGACGGACCACAAGAATAATAGGCATCGATGAACGAAGGCACGCATACTCTTGACTGTCAATTGATAGACGAAGGTCAGAAAACAACTAAAGAGGGACAACTCAAAAGAACATATGATTTTCTGAGTTGTGGATGCATAGATTAGCATGTGGAACGCTTTCAACATATTTCTTTCTGATAATCCATGCAAAAAGGTTGAGCTGGCAGAGTCACAATATAGAATGAAGAACTCATCGAGAGCACTCCTGTTGTGATCTTTTGATCCAATAAACTTCTGCCATAATTGGTTCATAGTATTTGGAAGAAGGAAATACCACGGACCTCGAGGACTAATGCAAAGGTTACTAATATCCTAGAGGGACTAGCAACACTATCAACATGAAGTAAGTAGGGTGAATCTCGGGTTCAGAGACCCAGGAGTAGAATGCCTACTAACTATGTGGCATCACGGGATGCCTTCGGGAATGATGGCCAAGGTCATCACACTGGAAACACAGAACATGGCTAGATCACTAGATGATCCCCTAAGACACCTAGGGTCATAATAATAACTCCAACATATATGTCGAGGGAAAAGAGCATCTCAACTCACTGATTAGTGTGGTTAACCTGGCCCAAAGGTACGGCGGGAACGGGAAGAAGGGATTTGCAAATGCATCAGACTATTTAGAAACCTGGGATGACTCGGACAGCATAACGGATGTAAATGCTCAAAATGATTTGAGACATCCTACAAAATGGTGGCATAACCTCTTAGCATCACAATATCAAGGTTCCGAGGCCAGCTATGAACACACGAAAGTAGTAGGGACTGAACCGAGGCTTGAATTCATCAATCCTATAAGTCTACGGATTAATAACACGTGATCCTGATAGAAGGAAGAGAGAGCCTAGTGCCTTAACCCCGTAGGAAGGATAAGATGACTCGGATCAGAAGCGCATGAGGTATAAGGAGTAAAAAGAGCCTTACGTTCCATCCCACAATCAATTCCCTTATATAACTAAAGAATTTCTAGACTCAACTTCGACCAGTTTGGCTTGGTAATCTTACAGGCAGCCAGGCTCTAATACCAAAGTTATCAGGACCCCGACTCAATGCCACACCGATCTAGCATGTAACACCTCATATCACTTTGCTGCCTCACGCATGGTATCCCCACTGGTGTCGCCTTACAAGGCCCGGGACCGTTTGCGCCTTTTGGCACACGTATATGATAGTGTCGCTAGCATCCATATGACAAGGAGCCCGGGGTGACATGGCAAGTCGTGAACCCAAAGTGGCACTAACTTACAGGGACAGGCATACATGACTCAACAACGAACGTGTCAGTAAATAGCCAGTGAATCTGGGCTATAGCAGCTGGGCTAGCAGGACTCCGGAGAATCTGGGCTGTAGCAGGCTAATAGGACTCTGGTAGACATCGCGTGACATATCCCCGAAGGGACAAACACAGGAATGAAGAAGGACAGATGCCGGCCAGCCTAAGTGTTCTGGAGCAGTAGCAAGCTACCATGGCTCAGTGGAAGCACTAGGAGACATTTCCCGGTAAGAGAGGCTACCAAGGATAAACAACTAGTTTGTCAAATCCCACACATACCAAGCATTTCAATAACATACACACAATATGCTCGATATGTGCAAATACAACATGGCATCACAACATGACTCTACGACTCAAGTATTTTATTCAATAGGCTTTGAGGAGCGAGATATTACAAACATGGGTCTCATGACCCAACATTCAGAGCATACAAGTCAAAGCACACGCGGAAGCTTAACATGTCTGAGTACAGACAACTAGAAATGAAAAAGGCTGAGAAGCCTGACTATCTACCAGATCATGTCAAGGGCACAAGATCGTAGTTGAGGTAACAAGCTAAACATCGAAGTCCACACGGTACTACTAGTGAGACTGAAGTCTCTCTGCAAAAACATAAAATAGGCAAACGTGAGTACAAATGTACCCAGCAAGACTTACATCAGAACTAACTACATATGAATCGGTATCAACAAAGGGGGTGGTGGGGTTTAATTGGAGCAAGCCAGCTTTGACTCGGTGGCTATCCTAAACTACGACTGCAAGCAACTCTTTTGAGGTGGCGCACACGAGTCCACATATTCACCATATCAATACACCACTATGGATCCGCTCTCGTCTCCCTACGAGAATGCCATCCCTAGCACTCACGCTTTATCTTGCGCATTTTAGACTATCCACTTTCACTTGTCTATGAACTATACAGGCAACCCAGAAGTCCTTTACCACGGACACGGCTATTTGAATAGATCATATTAACCCTGCAGGGGTGTACTTCTTCACACACGCTCTCGCCACTTACTGCCATGTACACATCATGTATCTCGGCAACCTTCAAGCAGAAGCCTGGCAAGGGTGTCGGCCACGACCTGACTAACCACACAAGTCTCTCATCCAAGTTTATCACCTATTCGGGTTCCATCCGCAAGGAGATCCGGCCGGGGTGTCACTCATGGCCCCAAACAATGTGTGCAGGGTTCCCAAGCCCACCATCCGGGTGCCACTTGGTACACCAGGCACTGTGCCTAGTTTGTCCCAAGCCCACCTGTACCGGGTGCCACTTGGTAGACTACTAACACTACCTACAAACACCAGAAACTAGTTGCAACTCCTGGACAGAGATCATGTTGATTAATAAGTCGAGAGGAGTCGAGTTACCGGAACCCAATGTGTGGTAGTAACTGTTCATAGATCACAAACACAGAACTTAGTTCCTGAGGACGGCTGCAATGAGACAACCCACCATGTACTCCTACATGGCCTCTCATCACTACCTTTACCAAATCGTGTTCACACACTTAGCTCTCAACAGTAGGACATGTTCACCACATTCCAATTCATTCCTGATGAATCAGACCTGACACAAATCTAAGCAATAGTAGGCGTGACAAACAAGCATGAATGGGTAGGCACATCAGGGCTCAAACAACTCCTACTCATGCTAGTGGGTTTCATCTATTTACTGTGGCAATGAGAGGTCATGCAGAGGAAAGGGGTTCAACTACCATAGCATGTAACAGTTGAATCGTTGTTGTGCTAATGCAGCAAGAGTGAGAGAGTGGGATTGTATCGGAATGAACAAAGGGGTTTTGCTTGTCTGGCACTTCTGAAGATAGTCTAGCTCTTCATCGGTGTCAATGATCACATTGTCGGAACCACGTCTATCAAGAGGGGACAAACACCGGCAAACAAAGAAGAACACAATCAATGCAATGCACAATATGATGCATGATCAAAACATGTCAATATGTTGTGTTTTGAGCTAATGCAACTAGCAACAGGTTAAATGAAGTTGGTCTGAATCCAAGATTCAAACTCAAACTTCATATGTGGATATTCAAATGCCATTAAAATGATTTGTCCTAAACAGCAGCTATAAGTTGTTCTAACATGCATGAAAATGGTACAGATGGTATAAATTATTTCATTCTGAGTTACGGTTGAATATATATGAATTTTTGAAGTTTATAACATTTTTTGGAATTTCCTGGCTATTTTAGAATTAAGCTAATTCCATAAAAGAGTTACTGCGTCAGCATGACATCATGATGACCTCAGCAGGTCAACGGGCGACCCAGGTCAAACTGACCGGTGGGTCCCGCGTGTCAGTGCCTATCCTAACTAACTGGGTTAATTAGCATTTGACTTAAGCTAACCCAGGTTAATTAGGCGGGCTTGGCCCGCATGTTAGTGAGCCAGGGGAGATCAAACCCTGGTCAACGAGGTCAAACTCACCGGCGGCTCAACACCGGTGGTGACAGATGCGGTGGAGGGACTCGAGAAACGCCCTTCGGCGACCAAAACAGCGGCGCAGATCATGTACGCGGAGCTGGGACTCGCCCCCATCCATCTGTGCAAACGGCAGGGCTGAGGTAGCTCAAGCTCGCCGGAGGCAAGCTCGTGGCGGTGGCCAGAGTTTGGGCATGCACAGGGACGGGCTACGGAGCACGGCGTGAGCAGACGAGAGGCTCCACGTGTTCCTGGGATCACCAGGAGCACGCCAGGATAACTACTACCAGCGGAAGAGCTCAGAGACTCCGCGTGCAATGGCAATGGCGGACGGCGGTGCGGGAGCTCGCGGGGCAGCAGTTGTGGCATGAACTCGAGCAAGGGGGTGGAGGGGAAACGGAGAAGAGCTCACAAGGGGTCGGATGGGGCAGACGATGAGCTTAGGGACGTCCTGTTGGCGGTGAATCGGCGGTGGCGGTGATCGGCTGCCGAGGTGGAAGACGATGGTGATGACGATGCTACGGCGCGTCCCGGCTCATTTGACTCGGTGGAGATGATGAGGATGACAACACGGAGCTCGGGGACGAGTCGGAGAGACGAGGGGGTGCGGTAGCCGTGGCGGCAGCGAACGGCGGCGACGGCTCCGCTCAGCTTCGGGAGAGAGAGTGAAAGAGGCGAGGCAGGGAGAGAGGGGAGCGGTCGAGGGGGTCCAGGGTGCTCCGTGGCCGCCTTAGCGGCCTCCAGAAGTGGCGGGAAGCAGGAGGTGGCCGGGGCCGCGTGCGCACGTGCGAGGCACACGCCCTTCGTCCTCCTGGCAAAAGGAGGAAGACGACAGGGGAGGTGGAGATGGGTTGGGCCGGCTTCAGCAGTAGGCCGCACAGGTAGGCACAAGGTAGGTTTTCTCTCTCTCTCTCTCTCTCTGGTAATTTGTTTTTGTTTTCTATTTATTTTGATCTGTTTTGAATTAGCAAAAATACTAACTCATTTTGTAAAATCCTGAAAATAATTTTGGGTACTATTTGAAATATATGCAATAGCCCTCATTTAGTTTCAGAATTATTTGAGCATTTAAATTATTTATAGCATTTAAATGCCCAAATTCAAATACTTTATGAATTAATTAGAAAATCTAAAATGGACCTTGTCGGGGATATACCCCGCGGTATGACCCGGCCGGATGTATAACCTGGCCGGACTTGACGACTCACTAATGACCCGCCCTGACTGGACGACTCACTAAGTGACCCGCCCGAGCCTGGCGACTTATGGGTGACCTGGCAAGCGGATCAGAGGAGCGACAAGACCCGGGGGCCCAAGAGCCTCAAGGCCCAGAAGGCCGGCTTACGTTATGGTAGGACGGCTTAAGAGGAAGAAAGCAAGACCCGGACTTGTATTCAACTTGTAAGAAAAGATAGACTAGTCCTACTAGGACTCCACATGTAACCCGCCCCTCTAACTTATATAAGGAGGGGCAGGGCTCCCCAAAGAGGGACAAGCGACAAGAAAATAATCTCTAGGGCTAGACAAAAAGAGCCGGCTTACCGGCGACTCTCCCATGAGCATAATGAGATCTAGCCACAAACAGCATGTAGGGTTATTACCGGATGATGTTTCTCGGGGCCCGAAGCTGTCTAAATCTTCGTCTTGCGTGTTGTGTCTCTCGATTCCGATCAACCCCTTCAAGCTACCGCATAGATGCGTTGGCCTCGCGACTAAGTCCTGACACTAAGGACATCTGACGTGTTAATTCCACGACAGTTGGCACCCACCGTGGGGCTCGCGCACAGTGGTGTTGAGTTCTTGGAGGGATTTCTTCTAGGGATCAAGAAGCTCACGATTAGTTGGATGAAGAAAGAACCAGTGCAAAGGATCGACATCATCTACACGATGAACAAAATAGGGTTCCCCCAGCAACGCAATGCGACCTATCGAACCAGCGTTAACGGGAGATTAAGTTTGTTTGTACGCAGAGTCTGGCAAGCCATAAAATAGTAATTTTGATCGAGATCGACAAAAGTTTCAGCTGTCTGATCCGCCGAGTTCCGCAAAGTTTCTGCTGCCGGGTTACAGGCTCAAGCCCCGAGGAAATCAGATGTTATTACTTGCTAAGGATTGGGATCGATCGTCACATCAAGGGCCACTACCGAGTTGAGGCCAGGGAATTAGTCTCCGCCTGTCTCTAAAATCGCTGCAGCGGCCTTGCTCTGCTTCGGTTGAGTCGCTGTTGTCTCCAAGTTGGCTGCCTCCTTGGCCGTGCCTGAGCCACCACCGAACAACCTCGTCTTGTCCCCTGGAGCCAGGTCTTCCGCTCTCCTGCTACAGCCGGCCGCCGCGGGTCGCCACGCGCCAAGTCGTCGTTGTGACCCGACCCAGAACCGGATTTGGAACATGCACTCGGTTTATGCTACCGAGCCGCCCTCGCCTCTGCCTCGTGGACAGATGGCCTCAAGTCGCCGAGCTGTAACAGGTTTGACCACGAGTCATCGCCATGACCAGTTTCTGAAGCCGTCTCGCCTCCACGACCATAGTTCTGCTACAGCCGGCGCGCCTTTCTGTCATTGCGGCCTCAAGCCGGCGTCTCCGCCATGGTTCTTCGCTGCCGCCAGGGCTCCCTGCAACGCCCGAACTGCGCCGCGACCGGCCCTCCCGGTCTCCAGCTCGGCCTCGTGCTGCCTATGAGCCACCGTGATTCAAGGCGCCTCCGCCTCTTCCGTGTCTCCGGCTGCGCTGCGGATCACGTCTATCAAATTTGCCGAGTCGCCGCCGGGTTAAGCCCCTGCTTCCTTGCTGGGTTGTAGCCCGCCTTGACTTTATCTCTGCTCTTGCGTGCCCGTCGCCCGAGCAGCCGCGCAAAGCCGCCTGTGTGGATTACGGTGTCGTGCCTGCGCCCGCCGTTGTTTCTGCTTTGAGTTGCATGGATTATCCCCTTCACGGTGCTTTCGGCTCGCTGGCTCCGCTACTGCTGGCTGTCAAGTTGCCCGTCACTGTTTACCCGCTGGGCTCCTGCGCGACCCGCCACCATTGGCAGAGCGGCCCGTCGACCGCCTCTTCTGCTGCGCCATGAGCCGCTGCCTGTCTGCCTTTCCACTGCGCCATGAGTCACTACGTGTCAAGCTGTCTTTGCCTCTGAACCATAGGGCCAACTCGCCGCTGAGTTCAAAATTGATGTACCAACCTGTCGGCTCGACTGCCTGTGTGAGTCGCCACGCTCCCGCTGTCATGGTCTCACGCAGTGGCCAAGCCAGACATCAGTGGTATTTCTAGCACGACTGTTAAAGGAAGAAGGATACGAGCTGCTCACATGCAGGACACATTGTGAGTAATAATGGAAGTTTCAGCGCGTGTGTGTTTGTCCGCATGGCCTACTATTAAATGTGAACAGCACGACAGGATTATAACAAAGTAAAAAGAAAAGGAGATCAAGTCCCAGGGTAGTGCATGCCTTGTACGGTTCAATCCGTGACTCCATAAGATGACAAGATTGCATGATGATCAAAGCAGAGTGCTAGTATACAAAAATGCCAGCAATTCGGTGTGGTCCGTATGAAACTTCAACAAAACATTTGTCTGCATCATGCCATACTGTGGATACACGGACCACGTTCCAGCAGTTGAAGATAAAAGACAAAAACAGCACTGCTCAAAAAATCTGGTCAAATACTATGAGGCGTCGGGTCTGCATATGGAGCTGTTGTCTAAATTAAATCAGGTGTTATCCTTCCTATATACTTTGTCAGTATATATTTTAATTCCTGTGAGCGCCATTACACTGCCCTATGGTGTTTTATATGCAGGTAAATTATTCATCGCAAAGGTGTTGTTATACCGCAAGTATGGAGCATGCACCAGCGTCATTTTTATTGGCGTTCGTCTGTGTCGTGTAACTTCATGGACACGCGTATAAGCCGCCGCCCCTGTGGTCTAGTCTACATCAATGCGTCAGCCAACTTGCCCATCTGCGCCGTCTTACAGCGCCACTTACCCGTCCGCTCCCTCGGCTGACTCTCACGTCCGCGCGGCTTACCGCGCCTGCGATTGACTCGCTCGTCTGCGCGACTTACAACGTCGTGGCCGACCCATCTGTCTGCTCCCGCGGCTGACTCGGCTGTGTTTGATTTCAGCTTCATCGTGGTGATCATCAACTCCGTGGTGGATAATTTCTGGCTCAGCATATCAGGTGAAATCCATCTAGTATAATTTTATATTACATATTACTTTCTTTAAAAAAAGCAATTACGCTGGCTTGCAAGTTCTCCAATGTAGGACAAGTTATATCACTGAGTTGTTGACTGATTCATACCGGTTTATATCACGGTCAAATATTGAGAATCTCAACAACTCCTCGAGTCACCTTAAGACTCGGGGGCTACGATGACATGACTCAATAAATGATTGCCAATTTAAAGCAGATTCAAGAACTCTGGATCATTGGAGGGAAAAATAACCCAGCCCCGGAGGCTACTATCTTATTGGCGAATATTTAAAGGCCGTCAGAAAATTTCCAGCTTAAAAATATGGATTCCGGTTCAAAATCCAGTTCAAGGGAAATTTATTTACCGCAAGGCTTTGAAGCTCTCAAATCCAGTTCAAATCCGGCTAAAGGTAAATTTATCTCTCACAAGGTTTTGAAGCTTTCAAATCCGGTTTAAACTTCCGGTTCAAAAAATTAATCTCTCGCAAATTCGAGTTCTCAGAAAGATTAAATGGTGCCAAAATGAACTTGTTGCCATGATGCGCGGCTCAAACATAGGTATCCTGCCTTACGGCTTATTCTTATTATTGTCACTTGGGGGCTTCCTGTTCAAACATAGGTCGTATTCGAACCAAAGAGAACATGGCTGTCGATACCCTTTTGATTGGCAAACTGCCGAACCCACTTGGGGGCTTCTTGATCGTATCCGAATCATAGCTCAACCCCTTTGGGAATCGACGTGGATCGTATTTGAATCAGCATCGCTAAACAACTCTTAAGGTCATTTGGGGGCTTCCTGTTCAAACATAGGTCGTATTCGAACCAAAGAGAACATAGCTGTCGATACCCTCTTAATCGACATCGCCAAAGCCACTGGGGGCTATATGATCATATTCGAATCTTATCTTAACCCCTTTGGAACGGTTTACTGATCGTATTCGAATCAGAAGCCTCAAAATTTTTTCTGTTTCTTGTACAGTTTTTTGGCAACCACAGTTATTTGACTTTGTCTTGAGACTTTTTTGATCATATTTCAAAGCATCTAGGGAGTGGCTTCGATTCCACCGGCTTAACCTTGATCAATAAAGTTGTCAGCACATAACAAATATCATATGTGCCGGCTCTTACAGAGTTGAGTTATCAACTTCACTGTTCGGGTCACATAAACTGGCGGTATCATTCAAAGGATCATAGGGATCTTGTGATCTACTTGTGTGCAGGATAAAGACTACATTCGGGTGGTTACCCGCCCCGGCTTTTGATGTTAAATTGCCAGGGCATATGTTCTTTAAACTCTCTGCAGGATTTACAGAGCTATGACTTACATAAATGATTAAGTTCAAGCCCATCATCAAAGATTGAAATTGGTGTCTCAAAAGGGTTATCAATTCTTGATTTTCTCAAAGGCTACAAGACGTCGGGTTACAAAAATTCTGGCTTACAATGAATGCGCTTTAAGTCGTCATCGGCCAAGAGCCGCCAGATATTTAAACTCTGGATTTACTTGTCAACCGATGAGGTATTCAAATCTTTAATAGCCAAAACTGGCTGGATTTTCATGATGATATTGAATGATTGAGGTTTTCATACCGGATTATATTATTCAAATCTTTAATAGCCCACATGGCTGGATTCTTATTATGGTTATCAATAGCCAATATTATGATGGAGGTCTTCAAAGTCACTTCAGTGCAATGGTTATTATTTTATTAATCGACATGATTTATTTTTACAATGGAGGGAATAGTCCCGAGTCGCTGCAGGCTTACGACCTGACGCTTGGGGGCTACATTATTCAAATTGAGGTTACATCAAATATGCAAGTCTCATGTCACTGCAAGCATGCACCATGACACTTGGGGGCTAATGCAAAGTCATTTTTGTTCACCTCATTAAAGACCCAACTCATCACATCGTAATGAGCCGGCCCTTGGGGGCTACCAATTGCTCCTGTCAACAGTGCAAGGTACACAAGTCTTAATCCATTATATTAAAGGATCCATTGCTCAGTTGGTAAAGCACAAAGCTCTTAACCTTATGGACATGGGTTCAAGCCCCATGGTGGAGATTATATTATATGATGTTATTATCAATTATATACAAAGTTCCGGCTCAGTATTATCTTACTAAGCCAGCCCTTGGGGGCTACACATTGTTGTTCAAGTTTACATGGTTATATCTACAAAGTCCTTGCTCATTATTTCATAATGACCCGACCCTTGGGGGCTACACTGGTTGAAGTTTTTATGAGCATAAGGCAATTTCAAGTCCCAGGTTGCTGCAAGCATGACAACCCGGCACTTGGGGGCTACATATATGGAGTATTCAGTTTTTACTAGTGACTGAGATGAACATGGATTTCTACAAAGTGGTAGTAATTATATGGAAACAAGTCTCAAATCATCACTTTTTTCTGTTCAAGACTTGGGGGCTACAGGTAATATGGATATAAGGGAGAAATATCTTCCAATTTTTAGTTTTGAGCAAACCAGATTGACCCGGCATCACCAATCATTATGACTCGGTGTCTGCAACAATCATAACCCGGCGTCATCAATAATCATGAACCGGCATTGGCAACAATCATGAACCGGCATTGGAAACAATCATGACCAGGAATTATCAGTTTTTATAATCCGGTGATTTTGGAAATCAGAGATCGGCAAGTTCTATATTTTCAAACCGGCTGAATATCATATGAGTATTTCAAGACCAATATTTCTTAAGCCGGCGCTTTGGAAGCCGACTCAAGTGGATTATTCTTTACAATATTTCTCTATGAGACACCAACGTCAGCAATTTGAGCATGAAGATGGTTTATTGACCCGGATTTTTTAGAAGGAGGAAATGACGAGGACTTAAGGATGATCAAGTGCCGGCTTACAAGAAGATTAACCGGAGCACAGCCTATCAATTTTGTTCTTGTATTTATTTTGCAGCATAAGTTCACCATGGATAAATCCAAGATAAACTGGGGGCTAATGTCGGGGATATACCCCGCGGTATGACCCGTCCGGATGTATAACCCGGCCGGATTTGGCGACTCACTAATGACCCGCCCTGATTGGATGACTCACTAAGTGACCCACCCGAGCCTGGCGACTTATGGGTGACCTGGCAAGCGGATCAGAGGAGCGACAAGACCCGGGGGCCCAAGAGGCTCAAGGCCCAAAAGGCCATCTTACGTTATGGTAGGACGGCTTAAGAGGAAGAAAGCAAGACCCGGACTTGTATTCAACTTGTAAGAAAAGATAGACTAGTCCTACTAGGACTCCACATGTAACCCGCCCCTCTAACTTATATAAGGAGGGGCAGGGCTCCCCAAAGAGGGACAAGAGACAAGAAAATAATCTCCAGGGCTAGACAAAAAGAGCCGGCTTACCGGCGACTCTCTCATGAGCATAATGAGATCTAGCCACAAACAGCATGTAGGGTTATTACCGGATGATGTTTCCCGGGGCCCGAAGATGTCTAAATCTTCGTCTTGCGTGTTGTGTCTCTTGATTCCGATCAACCCCTTCAAGCTACCGCATAGATGCGTTGGCTTCGCGACTAAGTCCTGACACTAAGGACATCTGCCGTGACAATTTCACGATAGACCTAGAAATATGTGCACCATTTTTGGCAGAGGTTTTAAACCAATCCAAAAATGATGAACTTTTCTGAAGGGCATTTTGGGTTCATTGAGAATATTTTTATTTGAACCTAGCTGATTTGATCTGGTGCTAGGGTTTGAGCAATCCCCATTTCAACTTTCAAATAAATTTAGACATGATGCAACAACCAAGCTAGTCCAAGTGCATAGCAAGGCTAGGGATGTGACAGTTTTGTCAATCCTAAAGCTACTAACAAAGTGTGCATGCTCCAGTGATCCATCTATGGACTGGTGCAAGCATCTCGGAGTTGGAATATATGCTTTGATGAGTTGATCAAAGCATATAGTTTTATACAGGCTTGCGGTGAAGCCTGTATTTACAAGAAACTACAGCCTTTCTGATAAGTATATGTGAATGACATATTGTTGATCATAAATGATGTAGAATTTTTTGGAAAGCATAAAGGAGAGTTTGAAAGGAGATTTTCAAAGAAAGACCTCGGTGAAGCTGCTTACATATTGAGCATTAAGATATATAGAGATAGATCAAGATGCTTGATAAGATTTTTCAATGAGTACATACCTTGACAAGATTTTGAAAGAGTTCAAAATGGATCAGTCAAAGAAAGAGTTCTTGCATGTATTTCAAGGTGTAAAGTTGAGTAAGACTCAAAGCCCGACCATGACAGAATATAGAAAGAAAATGAAAGTCATTCCCTATGCCTCAGTCATAGGTTCTATAAAGTATGCTATGTTGTGTACCAGACCTATTGTGTACCTTGCCATGGTTTTGGCAAAAGGGTACAATAGTGATCTAGGAGTAGATCAATGGACATCGGTCAAAATTATCCTTAGTGAGTACTAAGGAAATGTTTCTCGGTTATGGGGGTGATAAAGAGTTCGTCGTAAAGAGTTACGTTGATGCAAGCTTTTGCGTCGATCCAGATGACTCTAAAGTCTCAATCTAGATACATATTGAAAGTGGGAGCAATTAGCTAGAGTAGATCCATGCAGAGCATTGTAGACATAGAAAATTTGCAAAATACATACGGCTCTAAATTTTACAGACCCATTGACTAAACTTCTCGCACGAGCAAAACATGATCACACCTTAGTATTCTTTGGGTGTTAATCACATAGCGATGTGAACTAGATTATTGACTCTAGTAAACCCTTTGGTTGTTGGTCACATGGCGATGTGAACTATGGGTGTTAATCACATATAGATGTGAACTATTGGTGTTAAATCACATGGCAATGTGAACTAGATTATTGACTCTAGTAAACCCTTTGGTTGTTGGTCACATGGAGATGTGAATTATGGGTGTTAATCACATACAGATGTGAACTATTGGTGTTAAATCACATGGCGATGTGAACTAGATTATTGACTCTAGTGCAAGTGGGAGACTGAAGGAAATATGCCCTAGAGGTAATAATAAAGTTATTATTTATTTCCTTATTTCATGATAAATGTTTATTATTCATGCTAGAATTGTATTAACCAGAAACTTAGTACATGTGTGAATACATAGACAAAACAAAGTGTCCCTAGTATGCCTCTACTAGACTAGCTCGTTAATCAAAGATGGTTATGTTTCCTATCATAGACATGTGTTGTCATTTGATGAACAGGATCACCTCATTAGGAGAATGATGTGATGGACATGACCCATCTGTTAGCTTAGCATTATGATCGTTACAGTTTCATTGCTACTGCTTTCGTCATGACTTATACATGTTACTCAGACTATGAGATTATGCAACTCCCGAATACCGGAGGAACACCTTGTGTGCTATCAAACATCACAATGTAAATGGGTGATTATAAAGATGCTCTACCGATGTCTCCGAAGGTGTTTGTTGGATTGGCATAGATCAAGATTAGGATTTGTCACTCCGTGTTTCAGAGATGTATCTCTGGGCCCTCTCGGTAATGCTCATCACTATAAGCCTTGCAAGCAATGTGACTAATGAGTTAGTTGCAGGATGAAGCATTACAGAACGAGTAAAGAGACTTGTCGGTAACTAGATTGAACTAGGTATGATGATACCGACGATCGAATCTCGGGCAAGTAACGTACTGATGACAAAGGGAACAATGTATGTTGTTATGCGGTTTGACCGATAAAGATCTTCATAGAATATGTCGGAGCCTATATGAGCATCCAGGTTCTGCTATTGGTTATTGATCGGAGATGTGTATCGATCATGTCTACATAGTTCTCGAACCCGTAGGGTCTGCACGCTTAACGTTCGATGACGATTTGTATATGAGTTATGTGTTCTGATGACCAAAGTTTGTTCGGAGTCCCAGATGAGATCACGGACGTGACGAGGAGTCTTGAAATGGTTGAGACATAAAGACTAATATATTGGAAGGCTATATTCGTATATCGGAAAGGTTCCGAGTGATTCAGGTATTCTTCAGAGTACCGGGGAGTTACAGGAATTCACAAGGAGAAGTAATGGGCTTTATTGGGCCATACGGGAAAGGAGGAGGCAGGCCAAAGGGGAGGTTGCCCCCCCCCATGCGTCCGAATTGCACTAGGGGAAGGGGGGGCCTTGCCCTTTCCTACTCCGTCTTTCTTTCCTTCTCTCCTACTCCTAAAAGGGAAAGGATTCCTACTAGGACTTGGAAGTCCTAGTAGGACTCCATACACTTGGCGCGCCCCCAAGGGGCCGGTCTCTCTCCCTCCCTCCTTTATATACAGGGGCAGGGGCACCCCAAAGACAAACAAGTTTCTCTTAACCGTGTGCGGTGTCCCCCTTCATAGTTACACACCTCAATCATACCATCATAGTGTTTAGGCGAAGCCTTGCGCTGGTAACATCATCATCACCGTTGCCATGCCGTCGTGCTGACGGAACTCACCCTCGTCCTCAACTAGATCAAGAGCATGAGGGACATCATCGAGCTGAACGTGTGCTGAATGCGGAGATGTCGTACATTCGGTACTTGGATCGGTTGGACCGCGAAGACGTTCGACTACATCAACCATGTTAACTAAATGCTTCCGCTTTCGGTCTATGAGGGTATGTGGACACACTCTCCCCTCTCGTTGCTATGCATCTCCTAGATAGATCTTGCGTGATCGTAGGAAATTTTTGAAATTACCACGTTCCCCAACAGGGTGAGGAGGGTGCAAAGTAGGGAGCTGGCGGCAACACCCTAGGGTTTTTGTGGCGACCGGTTTTCCGGGTATAAATTTCCCAGAAAATGGCCTTTGTGCTCACTAGACCCAGGATTACTATTAGCTGATGAGTACAACAAATATGTAGTACAAGACCATTATGGCCTGTGAGTACAACAAATGGTTTCTAGTGGTTGATGGTGGAAGCGGGTTGTGAATCATCAGCATCTATGGGACTCCATTTCCCATAGGAACAGCTGACCAGGTTAACTCCTATCTTCGCGAGGCTGCTATCACCGTTGCTTAGGTTCCGGGGCTGTCATCACGGTCGCTCCTCTCCACGCAAGAAATCTGGCCAAGACAATAGCCAGGGACAAGCCAGTGAGTACTTTGAATGTACTCACAAACACTATGAACACGGGTATAATATAACAACAATGTTCTGAAATATTTTATGCTCATAACGTCAGTCACAAAAATAATAAAAACTCTGATGCATGCAAGCAGGTTATTTATGAATATGCAATCTCATAGTAATAATAAAACGCACCGATCGGGTGTCTGAAGCGACGCCTCGAAAGGTTAGTAAACAAAGAGAAATGCCTCAGTCGAGCGTCTGAGCGACACCACATAAAGGGCTTATAAAATAAATAAACAACAGCAGGCCACAGTCGGGCGTCTGAGCGACACCACATAAAGGGCTTATAAAATAAATAAACAACAGCAGGCCACAGTCGGGCGTCTGAGCGACACCACATAAAGGGCTTATAAAGAAAATAAATAACAACATGCCACAGTCGAGCGTCTGAGCGACACCACATAAAGGGCTTATAAAGTAAATAATCATAGTGAATATCCAGGAGGTAATACCGTCCCAGGGATACTCAATACTTCAGATAATATCGAGGGGTTAGTCCATAAT
>NC_041393.1:604698078-604704316 GCF_002162155.2 Triticum dicoccoides | reverse complement strand
AATAAACAACAGCAGGCCACAGTCGGGCGTCTGAGCGACACCACATAAAGGGCTTATAAAATAAATAAACAACAGCAGGCCACAGTCGGGCGTCTGAGCGACACCACATAAAGGGCTTATAAAGAAAATAAATAACCACATGCCGCAGTCGGGCGTCTGAGCGACACCACATAAAGGGCTTATAAAGAAAATAAATAACAACATGCCACAGTCGAGCGTCTGAGCGACACCACATAAAGGGCTTATAAAGTAAATAATCATAGTGAATATCCAGGAGGTAATACCGTCCCAGGGATACTCAATACTTCAGATAATATCGAGGGGTTAGTCCATAATAATAATAATTATAGTCATCATAAGTCACAAGTCACGATTCCAGTTCTGGTTTAACAGTTTTCTCCTCCGAAGACCGACACTAAGACCGACACTTGACCCATCCCAGACTATAATCCTTAACCATGGACACGGCTATTTGAATAGGTTTAATCTCTGCAAAGGGTGTACTTTTTACCCACGAGTAACGGATTCCTTTAATCCATCGGGACTAATTCCGTCTACGGCCTTTTAGTTGAAAACACACCTAACTTGCACACACCAGCTTAACTTACCGGTGTCTGGAATCACCCACGACACATGTCAAGCAAAACTTTAAGTGGGGAGGCTACAACCTCGCGTAGCATGGGATCAAATTTATATCGCACGCTCTAAGGGGTGGCCTCCCCTCTCGGTCTCAACCGGAAACACCCATGCCCCCGGACCAGGTGGCCTGCCTACCAGCTACAACCGGTATCTTCCACCATGGCCTCTCTGTATGGTGTGTGCTAGAAAGAGGTTGACAACTTACTGAACCGTACTCTACTTGTTTTAGAGACGAGTGGTAGTACGAAATAAGTATGGGGGTTGCTGGAACAAGACTCGATCTATGGTCGACTCAGGAGGTTTTAAGTATTCCCTGCATGATTAGCATAACGAATATATTTCATCCAACAGACAGAGTCACCACTCATCATACCCCTCATGCCATGCCGGACACACTCGTCTCGACGAGGAACTAGGGTCAAGCTCGGGTCTACCCAAGACAGAGACTTTCCCGTTTTCTTTCCGGTAGGCACGAAAGGCATACGAGGATGATCATCTTCACAAGCATGTCCATTTCCAACAGCAAGGAAATTCCCAATAAACATTCATGCAAACGATCACATCACCACATAAAATAACGAGTTCCACGTATTGAGGTGGTGTCATGATCGTGTCAAACAATGCATGCAAAATACTATGCCAGGGTTCATAATGCTTGCCTTCAATGTGTGGAAAGGCAGGGTGCACTCCAAAACTTTTGAAAGTTTTCTTCTCTCTCTCCAAAATCCTATTTTAAATAAATTTGAATTAACACACAAACTCAAAACAGCATAAAAAGTTGTTTTGAAATTTTTTCAAATAAATCTTAAAATAAACTATATTAAATTTGAGAGAGGTAGGAAAAAGAATCAATTCATTTGGAGTTGTCATTAAAAAGTTATAGGCGGTCAAAGCTTTGGTCAAAATCTGTTATTAAAAAGAAAATAAAACAGAAAAAGAAAAACGATTCGGACTGACCACGTCGAAGGCATATTCTAAAAATACGTTTCCACTTATGCCTGCGTGGATCGGCACTGGGTCACTGACAGTGGACCCGCCTGGCCCACTTGTGAGGTTTGACCAGTCCACGCGCGCGTCGCCTCCTCCGGCCGAAATAGAGGCGGAGCTCCGGTGAGGCTCGCCGGTGAATGACGGCATCATTCGGAAAACGGAGACCATCCGCGTGCTCAGGAGATCAAGACGGTCACTCCGGTGGTTGATATGGTCTCTGGGGTGGACGGAGCTGCCGGCGGTGAGCTTCGCGGCGGATGGTGGTCGTCGGGCAAAGTGGTTTTTCTCCTGCAATGAGTCCCGATCAAAATCGAGCAGGGGGATGGATTCACGAGGGGGAGAGGGAGTTCTTGGTGAAGAGAGTGGAGAGGGGGAGGCTCTGGTGGTGCCGGAATGGCCGGGGCGGTGGCGGTGGCTGCAGTTGCCGGAGACGGGGAAGAAGGCCTTCCTCCGACGATTGCAGGCTGTGGGGGTGCCATGGGGGTGGCCTGAGGTTGCCTCCGTGTTCGAATGGGTTCGGGGGCCTCCTTATATAGTGCAACGAGGTTGGTTTGCGGCGGCCGGATAAGTTCGTCGGCGAACCGCCTCCCTGTAGCATCAGGGCGTCGTGGCGACGACGAGAGCTAGAGGACACTCGAGAGGATGAGGCTGAGCTGTTCCAGGGGCAGGTGGTGAGCTGGAGAGGCTTGGGCGGCACCGACCTGGCAGAGGCGCGCTGCGGACGTCGGCGTGCCGCCAAGGCTCTGACGGCAGTGCTGCAGGGCACCAAGGCTGCTTGGCGCGATGCGGTGAGAGGGAGAGTGCATGGCGCGGCTCCGTGGCGTGGGCAAAACCAGGGGCGCGACGTGTCGGCTTGGGCGCGGCACGTGCAAAACGCGTGCTCTGCTCGCGCCCAGAGCACGCATGGGACGTGCTCGACGAAATGCTAGGGCGTGCTAGAGGTCTGGGGTGAGGCTGGAAATCAGCAGACCTAGGTTACGAGTAGCTAGGAGTCTATTGGACATGGTGGTTAGGCCAGGGAAGCAAGATCATTGTGCAAACTAAAACTCATGTCAAATCTGGTCAAATCTCCATAAAGTGTTCGACAGAATGCCACATGCATCTAGGCATTTCTTGGGGTGGTCAAATCTCCTAGAGTGGGGTCTCTTTAGATGAAATAGAGGGTGGTGAGGCTAGTTTGCCAAAAGGAGAAACTTTCTAGTGCAAGTTTTGCAAAACTTCAGTTCTGGACAGAAAGAACAGGGCATGATTGCATGTATTAGAATTGCTCCAATGAGTCCAACCTCTTGGACTTAAGGTTCTAGCAGGGAGGGCTACAAGTAGGAAAAGGAATCACAACAAAAGGAGCAAGTTATAATATAGTTGTAGTACAATCCATCCAGTTGGACCAGAATGAAGATGAGAATGGTTCACTCAATTTTTCCAAAGAACATCACTAGGTTTTTGCAAAAAGTTAACTAATATACTCCTGTTGACATCCCAAAATTTTGGTACAAGTTTTAAAGAAATATTTAAATAAGTTGTAGTGCAAGACTGTCCTCTGGACCAGATTTGAAAACTTGGTGTAGAACTCAAAATATCCAAGTAATGAAATATATTTTTGTATAAAAGTGTTTTATCAACATCACATGACATCTCCAAATTTTGGTGGAATTTTTACATGAATTTATCAAAGTGTTGCAGTGTAAAAGAGGCCTTGAAGCTTAGAAAAATCATTTTTACAGAAATAAGGCATCAGGGAAAATAATTATGCAAATAATCCCACTGATAAAAGAATTGTTTTATTTGAGAGGGAAAAAATAAGTCCAACAATGATTGAAAAGATTTCACTTGGGGTAAAACTCCATAAAAATAAAGGGAAGAAAGGTTCTGAAATCAAAAGAAAATCCAGAAAACAAAAGTTTAAGTTTCCTGGGAAAATTTTAATTAATAAAACAAGGCTAAATTTTTTTTGGGGTGTCACACTTTCTCCCCGTCGCCTCATGGTGGCGACGTGGGAGGGTGGGTGTGGGATTTTTTCCAACCTTATTCCGTTTGGTTATTGATATTGTGGACAAAGGATTGTAGTGTCGACTGACTACGTTGAACCATGTAAAGGGAGGGAAGAATTGTACGAGATCTCACGTTAGGTGAGATCGTGAGGTAAATCTAAAAAATCATATTTATACATTTCAAAAAAAACTGAAATTATTTGAAAACATTCCTACGGGGTATGTCTATAACTCCGAAAAACAGCTCAAAACTCGATGTACATTTAGAGATTCAAAAAGACACATTCGAATGTGAACAGCGACAGCTTTGGGTGAATAGTACTTTGACACTATTCACATCAGATTTTGTCTTTTTTTTCTATTAATGTTGGTCGAATTAGGGGCTGAAACATTTTGAGGTTGTACATCAAATATTGATATGTGTCTACAATTTTTTTGAGAATGTTTGAACATGTATTTATAAAAAACAATCTTATTGATCTCATATGCCTCCCCCATTTAAAGGATGTGTATTTTGGAACCTCCAAAGCGATCATAGACGAAGTAAAATAGGAAGATGGAAGGATTCCCGTGAACTGAAGTTGTTCATGAAAGGAGTAATGAACATCGAGGCTCACTGTTTAGCAAAGGCAGGCCACCATAGCTCATGAGCGGCACTTACTGTCGGCGTTCTGGATATGTGGGTATCCAGACTTTCCTGCATGCGGCCCACCACGTGGCTCCATCAACGGCTTGGTATGGCTCAGCTTCAACATCAACGACTCAAGACCCTCACGAGGGGCCAAGCCTCGCGGGGCAGACGGCACCAAGAACCCCGAGGGGATCGGCCTCCTCATGCTGGCTCCCGACGGGCGGAGAGTTCCATGCAGGGTGCACCTCATGAGGATCAGCATTGATGAGCCATGACGACCAAGGCCAGGCGGGCGCCAGCGGGCGCAGAGCGCCAGTTTCCCCTTCAGAGAATTAGCCAAAGGTTTCCATTCTAATGCAACAAGACCAAGACCGCCAGGACAGAAGGATGGAGGTCATCACCGAGCCCACTGCAGCGTCACGACTAGAGGCTTTTCGCAGGCGAAGACCACTTTAGTCGGGATTAGTTGTACTACTTGTCCCCTTTCAAATCTGGCCGTTGTGGGATCCCTTCCCACCAACATTTGGGGAGAGTACCAAGGCCACTATAAATAGGACTTAGCCACCACCATAGAGGGGGATCGAATCCATTCTCACCCAACCACCTCACCAGCTCTCTTGAGCTCAAGAACACCTCACCTCCTGAGGCCAGTTCATCCACTGTACTAGTTCACCCTCAGCCCTCCGAGGCAATCCACCAAAATGCTGGAGTAGGGTACTACACCGCAAAGTGGCCCGAACCAGGATAAACTGCTTTGTATCTTTTTCTCTTCGTGCCCGATGCGCTAGGCTTAGGAGGATCGCCAGTAGGCAGGCTGGGTAGGTTGAGATCTCTGCACACACCCCATAGTTCGAACCTATCAAGGGTTGGCGGAACCCGTAATCCGACATTTGGCGCGCTAGGTAGGGGTGCGTCGGACCTCCTCTTCCTCGACCGGTCCTCCACCGCTCCACCAATGCCATGGTCGATGCCCCAAGGGCGCACGTCAAGCACTGGGTTGTCCGGGCCTCCTCGACAGCGTCGCCGACGAGGAGGACCTCCATTCCGCTCTTCTCGCGGCCTGTGCTCCGCCTGGGGCAGCCGGCCATGGGGGGCACCGGGCGCAGCCTTCTCCTTTGGCATCGTGCCGCAACCGCGCCGCCGCGTGATCTGCAAGCTATGCAGTGGCAACCGCACCGCACACATGCAGGGAATAGGCAAACATGCGGGGTTGCGGTCATCGTGGCTTGGGAGCTCTTGAGGTGCAGACTGCTGGAAAGTGGCCGCGACGCCCTGCTGGAACGGGTTGCCGAGCTGCTGGACGTGGCGTGCAGGGGAGCAACACCATTCTGCACCATGCCCACGTCGTAGGCTATGGTAGGGGCGTGTGCCCATCCCCGCCACAACCACGTGCCCCCTCCCAAGTCCCTTGAAGAGCCTCTTGGTGTTGTCCAGCCTCACAATGCAGCCCGCGCACCTCCCAACCTGCCACCTCAGCGAGTGGCTGCTCTGAGAAACATCCCCAGGAGCCACACTGGAGCGCCGGTCCCTGGTCGACAGGACCAGAGGCCGATCGAAGAAGGCGGGAGCGTGAGGCAGCCGAGCGGCGATCCTGGCACAGCCAGCCCGGAAGCCTATGTCCCCGTCGCGATGAACCTGAGGTATGTGCGGGGAGAGGGCCCCAGCCGATTCTCCACGCCAGGCTGGGAGCTGTATGTACACGAAGTTGAGGCCCTTTACGAGCCGCCACCGAGCCCCTCCAACGTATCCAACGGCAACAACCTATGGGTACAGCTAACGCCACAGGGGCACGCTTATGTTGACCATGGATCACAGGTGAACCAGGGCGTAGCTACCATCAGGACTCTCAGGACAACAGATCCACTGCAGGAGCGCGAAGGGCATTGGGAGCAGCGCGGGGGGAGCCTGGCGGCAGGGCCTTCCCCACGCTGCACAGAGCAGGACCCAGCTTGGAGGTAGGTTCCCGGCCGGGGAAGGCGCCTGCGAG